>NC_057797.1:67468524-67545693 GCF_018294505.1 Triticum aestivum
TCTTCCGGTACCCGCCGCCGACGCCCTCTTCGGGCCCCCGCCGCCGACGCCCTCTTCGGGCCCCCGCCGCCGACGCCCTCTTCGGGCCCCCGCCGCCGACGCCCTCTTCCCGTCCTCGCCGCCGACGCCCTCTTCCCGTCCCCGCCGCCGCCTTGCCGGCTTCCTTCCGATGCCGCCCCGACGTGGCCGCGGCCGAGGCCGAGGGCGAGGTCGTGGTCGGGGACACGAGCCTCCAGTGCCACCGCCTCAACCCGAACCTCCATGGGAGGTACGTGTCTCAGCCATTTCCTTTTTCTTAACAGAGAAAGTCGCACGAAGAGCCAAATATTCCATTCAGCTCAGTAACATCTTAGTGAATTACATAGCCCCTGAAATTGAAATTAGAGAGGAGATACACAATAGGGCATAGCAAAACTACTAATGTCAGGTTCAGGTGAACTTCTAAGAACCTGATGAGCCACATTGTGATAAAGACCATTGATCTCTCTTGATATGTGATACACCTGTGCTTGGAGATCATTTGAAAGGGAAAAAAATCAACTAGAGAATTTCTGATGGTCCAAGGGGTGGAATCAGCCAATACACTTCTTGCTGCCATTGCCTTTGCCAAAGAGAGGCAATTAGTAAGAAAAGTATGCCTAGTGATTTAAAGCTTATGAGTGACTTGATCTGCCAAAAGCAAAGCAAGAGCTTCCGCTTGAAGTGGCGAGATGGTGTTCTGGGTAGATGCTTGAATTTGCACGTTCACTTCTGCTTGATCCTGCAAAAAACTGAGAAACACTTCCACTCTTTTTTGCTGTTGTGCCATGTGGTAATCATGGAGCCTTTGCACATTTAAAAGCAGCATCAGAATAAATTTTTGCTCCTGAAATAAGGAGATCAGATCTGAGTGTGCCCTTGGACAGGAAGAACATAGCTATTTCCCTGCTGATGAACTTGATCAATAGCTTGTTCCTGATTAGAAGAAATTGTGACAGTAGTATATTGGTCAGACAAGGCTTTTGCAGCAGTGTCTCAGCCATGCCCTAGATATCATACTATGGCTCCACCCATGCCGTAGATATATCTGTACACAAACATCATATTGTGGGTGTACATCTGTACACACATCATATTGTGGCTCCACCCCTAGATACCTGTAGAAAGAAAGAAAGAGGTGCTAACCTAAGAGACAACAGCTCCCCTAGGTTATATTTTCTACTCCCTCCGTTCCTAAATATTTGTCTTTTTAGAGATTTCAAATGGACTACTGGATACGGATGTATATAGACATATTTTAAAACGTAGATTCACTCATTTTGCTCCTTAAGCAGTCACTTGTTGAAATCTCTAGAAAGACAAATATTTAGGAACAGAGGGAGTATCCACCATTAGACAGATGGGCCACATGAGCTAGGAAATGTAGCACATGCTGAAGCCGAGTTAATATCCAATACTCCCCCTCAAGATGGGAATGATAGGTATCAGCAACCTGCTGCCTTGTAATCACATAGTTGATATTGATGTAATCAATTAGTATCCAATACTCCCCAGAAGTATCAGAAGAGAGTGACCCATTGGCCAACCTGTCGAGCACCTTGGCCAGGTCCTGCGCCATCTCCACTCACAGCAACACAAACTCTACCATAAGCAACAGTGCCTTCAATCTCCTTGGATCTGCTGCGACCTACACTCTGCCTTGAACCTCCTTTGGATCTGCTGCCACATACATCACTGCCTTCAACATCATTTGGATTTGATGCCACCTACAGCAGATCGACCAGCCTCTTTGATACCATGTAGAAAAGAAGAAAGGAGTGGCTAACCTAAGAGACAACAACTAGTTGTTGTAATGTCCAGGGTTACATGGGAGAGCCCCTCCCTCAGGTTATTAATTCTGTTGACCACTAGACAGATGAGCCACATGGGCCACATAGGCCAGGAGATGTGGCACAGGAAGCCCAGTTAGTATCCAACAATACCTAATGCTTGAGCCCAACCAAACTCTTTGTTTAATTTGCTCTAGTATATTATGAGAATAGCATTCATAATTTTTAATTTAGTACTTACATTTATCAAGTTTAGTTCAAATGCTCTCCTATCAATTTAAATATCTAAGAACCAAGTACAAGGTGTTATTTTTCTCTTATAGCATGTGATTTTCTTGCAGCATTGTCCGGTATTTCAGCTACAATTAGACGAGGACCCTGAGATTATGGCCCAAAATTATGACAATTTGCTCGACACTATTATCAATCATATCATACAAATTTGGCAAAACCTTCACATTGAAGGAAATGGCCTTATTGAACAGGTTCAGACTTTGCCGAAAGGCGCGGGATTCTATGTGATTGAATTGCTTGCTCCGATCAGTTGGGTTCAGGATAATTTTGGCCCTGTTAGGTTACTTTTTAGTTTTGACACTCTTTATTGCATTGGGTTTCGTAGAAATGCTAATTGGTATATCTTTAGCGATAATTATGAGGATATGCAGAATGTTCTCCGAAGAACTAATGTGACACCTCTTACTTTTTCTGGCAACTATAACAAGTTACGTGCCCGACTTCAACAACATCCATTTAGGGATTCAAGCTCTCTTTCAGGCTTACAAAGAATTAGCAGGTTATCCCGGGTCGCTCATCAAAGGTCCATTGGTGACGAGTTGTGTTACCTTCTCAGAGACTCTTAGATTTCCGGGATTTCGTCAGTACATGCTGAGCAGAATGTCTGCATATAATTCTCCCCCAGGAAGCATTAAGGAGTTTTTTGATCATTTTACAAATTGGTCATCCTATTGCTTGCTTATTCATAAAGGCAGAGCACAGTTTGTTCTTGCCTTTGGTATGCAGACTTATGATGAGCTTTTGGAACTTGTTGGGATGATACTGTAGCTGACAAGAATGAATACACCTATTTATGTTAATATAGCTATGCCGTTAAAAATTGAGCTCCATCAGTTGCGGAGTATGATGCTACAACAATTGTTTTAACCTGATGGTGTCTGCTTAGTCTTTTTAGCCAATTGAGGCCTGGAGTACCTGATACAAGGGTTGTTGCTGAAATCTTAGAATGATTGCAATTTGATTCTGGATAATTTGACATTAATTACAGAGGCGTTCTCGCTCTAACAGCAGCAGTAATTGTCTGAATATTGGTGAATTTGCCTGAATCTAGAACTTATGATGATAGCAGCATTCTTTATTTCCGGATTTCCTCGATTGTTGGATCTGACATATTAATCTGCCCAGTAACTGAGCATAGCAAAGGTATGGCAATGATATATTATCGATGTAATCTGTAAAGTAACCTTACTTCTGATGGCAGTTGAAGATTTCCATCTATGTATGCCATTTGATAAAACTCACATGTTTGATTTTATTTTAGTTTCATTTCTAGTGTTGTTTCTGTCAGTTTGTTGGGATATTTGATCCACCATATTTTTAGCATATGCACTAATCTATTCCAATAATTGTTGTATGGCAAACAAATGATGTTGCATATGTCAATGGTGTCAGTAAAACAGTTTTTGATCTTATCACTGCTTGTCTACCGGGCCACTAAGAGGATTCAGTTAACATAAATGTACACTTTGTTGACATTTTGTAAGTTCCTCCCTGGATTACTTATTTTTCTGGAGCGTTCCTACCTTTGTAGCATTATTCGTTTTATTCTTATTCCTGCCTATGAAACAAACTTGCTAACCAAAAACTTCTCCTGCTGCTAATAACTATGATATGCACTGATGTTGACACAATTTTTTACTATTTTTCGAAATACATTCCATCTTATTTCCTTTATATTATTTGCCAGTACTTTTAGTGTAGAGCACTTGATCATTTTGGTTCTCACTTCTCAGTACTTTCTAAGATTTCTAGTTTTCTTCTTTTCTCATCCCCTCTATTGCTCAATATTACCATGGCACATGTTTTTGACAAAATTTTACCACTGCCTTTGCTGCTCCGTTATATTTGTCATTCTGTGGTGTACTATCGAATGCCATCTTGTCTGTGCATACTGTCTTCCAGGAAAGATAACTATTCTGTTGCATCTTCTATATGAACACTGCTCTGTCATTTGTCAACTGCTTGTCTGTTGCACTCGATAACAGTTTCCTTCTATGAGCTAATCATGATCCGTGACCTCTCTTTTTTCTGTTCTCTCTGCAGCACAGTATCTTAATTCATGTATGATAGCACAATATTTCAGTTCATATCCAGTAGCATGATATCTGCAGTATAATCCCAGCCATGTTCTTGAAGCTATCACAAAAGCATTTGATTCTGTCTACCGTGTTTGTTACTTGAGCTGCTGTCGGAGGACGCTTCTCGACTGAAATGGACCGACTGGATTGCTTGCCTCACCTAGTGGGATTTTCAATAGAACCGTTATCTCTACTGCTGCTCTTCGTACTTTCAGCTGATTAGTTAGCTGCCCTTGTCCAAGAAGTTCATCTCTCACCGTCTTCATGAGACAGTATACTGTTTATCTGATCCATCCAAAAAGATGGTGCCATTGTCACCGTCCTCATCGAGACAAAAGCCAAGTGGAGCTACACACAAATAAGGACACTCTGCTTGGTTCCGGTGATGCTATAGGGCTCCGTGATATTGACAACGATAGGGCTTCATACAGTTAAGTTCTGGTGAAGGATAGATGATCTGAAAGTGCATGTGCAGAACTTATGAAGCATATTCAGCACTAAAAAGAAACCAGTGGCGCAAATAATGACAGAACCGAATATCTTTTATGGAAGAGGAGAAGCCAAGTCCACTGGTCAGTCAAAGAGTCATGCGACACCATGATTTAGAGGGTCAACTTAACCCCGGGAGAACAAGACACGGTGAAATGGAAATGAAGATCTACATATGTTCAAGCCATGTCCACATAACTACTCTGCAACAGTATTTGCTGGCTCTGGATTGCAACTTGAAGATCTAACTGCACGGCTACTATATGATATGAAAAATCATCTCCAGATACAAACTCTTCTTCTCCTGCCTAGGCTAACTCTTCAAGGCAGACAAATACTGAGTGGCCTCGGGTTCAGGGACACTTCTGAAAGAACAGGGTGGCCTCGGGTTCAGGGACCTCCATGTGTTCAACATCGTGATGTTAGCACGGCGAGTTTGGCGGCTGCTCCAAGCACCTGACTCGTTGTGTGCCCGGGTGCTGCGTGCCAAGTACTACCTCGACGGTGATCTCTCATCAGCTACGGCCTCACCGGGAATTAACTATATATGGCGCAGTATCTGCAAGGGTGGCTGTGATCAAGGAGGGCATGGTTTGGCGAGTCGGTAGCGGCGAGCAGATCTGGATTTGGGAGGATTCCTGGCTCCCTACCGGTGCAGTTGGTTTTCCGAGATCGCGCAGAGGTAATACGCTGCTGACGCGTGTGTCTGAGCTGATTGACCCTCTGTATCATGCGTGGATACCCAACTTGTCAGACAGACTTTCAACCATGAGGAAGCGGAGGTGATCCTGAAGATTCCAATATACCAGCAGGCAGCAGCACGAGGATTTCATAGCTTGGCAGTTTGACAGCAAGGGTTGCTTCTCGGTTCAATCAGCCTACACCCTACAGGATTTATTGTGAGTTGCAGCGGCGCCAGAGCAACCATGGATCCCCTTGGCGAGTGCTCTGAGGGTGTGCTGGAAGACCGGAAAGTGTGGACCGATCGATCTCTGGAAGGTGCGGTCCCCGGGGAAAGTAGACCATTTCTTGTGCCCACAACAGCCACCCTATGCCGAGGAATGTTGAACAAATTGGCGTGGAGTTGGACACGATCGAGCTGTGTTGTGTGCCACAGGCTACCAGAGTTGCAAGGAGGTGAAGAAGATGTGGCGTCAGCTGCTTTCAAACATTTTTGCCATGCCTGAAGATAGTAAACTGAAGGCCGTCTGTTTCACGTGGTTGTGGTGGACGGAGGGAAACAAAGCAAAGCATATCTCTGAGTGGCGGGAATTTTTTGCAATGACAAGTGGAAAGGGCCGGCCGAAATCAATGTCGACCCACGCAGCTAGTCAGCTTGCCGGGTGGGGCTGCATTGCGCATGATCAAGCAAACAGGGGATGCCATTTTTGCTGCTTGCTGCTGGCTGCAGCGAGCGGGCAAGCTCGAGCATATATATGAGCGAGGCGGAGGCATGCATCATGATCAATGCAATCCATTTGGCAGAGAAACTGACTCGATCGTTGGGGCTGGCTCAAGCTTGAAGAATACTAGCATGCTCGACCGACCGTCTGAATTCAGTTGTGTGAGTAGAGTGACTGAGTTCGCCCATGTAAATGTAATGCTCATCTCTGCATCTGTAGCTCTCTGCTTCTTTTTTGCCACTCTCTAGTTAGTTGTAGTTGTATTCCCCCATCTCCCTAGCCTGTACACCTTTTCCCCTTTTATTAACTACGAAATGAAAAGCATCATGCAGTAATGTGGACATATTTTCTTTGCAGATTGGAGAATGTGCATATCTTTTCCTTAGATAGTCTGTGCATGTGTGCGCAATCTGAACTCGTGTCTGATTCCACTTTGACGAGAGTAATGAAAATGTTATGTGTCTGTGTGTGTGTGAATGAAAAGAGAGTGGCATTTCAAAACTGGCAACAAATTTTGAAACCTGACCAAATGTGTAAAGAAAATGTTTGTGACATCTAAAAAATATCATGAGTTTAGATAAATGTATGTGGCATTTAAAAAAAAGGTACAATGTAAAATAATATACGTGTACAACAACAACAACAAAGCCTTTAGTCCCAAACAAGTTGGGGTAGGCTAGAGGTGAAACCCATAAGATCTCGCAACCAACTCATGGCTCTGGCACATGGATAGCAAGCTTCCACGCACCCCTGTCCATAGCTAGCTCTTTGTCGATACTCCAATCCTTCAGGTCTCTCTTAACGGACTCCTCCCATGTCAAAATCGGTCGACCCCGCCCTCTCTTGACATTCTCCGCACGCTTTAGCCGTCCGCTATGCACTGGAGCTTCTGGAGGCCTGCGCTGAATATGCGCAAACCATCTCAAACGATGTTGGACAAGCTTCGTGTGATTCAAAAAATAAAAAATAAAAAATGTGCTTGTGACATTTAAAAAAAGGGTACACAATGTAAAAAAAAATGTTTTGCGTGATGTAGAAAAATGTGTCATACCCTTAAAAGACTATGTGTGACATGTGTTTGAAAAAAGTGTACACAATTTTAAGAATGTGTAACAATGTAAAAATTGTTTGTGTAGTCTATAAAATGTTTATTTTCGTTAAGAAAATGTAAAACATGTATTTGGAAAAATATTACTATGTATTTAAAAAGTATTGAAAACATGTATTTAAAAGAATACACGTAAAGTATTTAAAAAATGTCGAAAGTGCGTCAAAAAATATTTCATGTCTGCGCTAAAAATGTACATTGGGTATTGAGAATAATCACACTTGTGTAAAACAGAAAACCAGTTACCGGCAAAGAAACAATATAAAAACGAAAAATAAAATAATGTGAAGAAAATCAGAAAACGAAAGTGCAACGAAGAAAAAAACAAATAAAAATAAAGTATAATGAAGAGAAAAACAGAAGAAAAACTTAAATAAATAAAAAATAAAGAAAAACCTGAGCAGCGGGAGCAACTACGCTAAATCCCCTCAAGGTTCAAAATAGGTCGGGGTCAGAGAGTTTGATGTGCTGATTTAAGGGATTGAAAGTTGAAGGTTTATTTTAGATTTGGGAGGTTTGGAGCTGCTAGAGATGCTCAAAAGAGTTAAAAAAAGAAAAAAGAAAAGCAAGTTTAAGGCGACCCCTAGCGTCTCAAGTCCCTACACTGAGTCCACACATCGGCCCGTGCACCCGTCTCCTTCCTTCCTTTACTCCTTCCCCGCACCCACTCCCGGATCTCATCTCACACAGCCAGCGCACACTCCCCCACACCCAGATCCGAACCCTAACCACCCCCGCCCCAGATCCGGCCGCCGGCGCCGGCCGCCATGGCGTGCCTCGCCATCTCCCTGCAGCCGGTGAACGGCCCGGACATCCTGCTCCAGACGCGCTCCTGGTTCCCGGTCTCGCGCCCCCTCGCCGCCGTCTCCGCCTTCCGCCTCGCGCGCCTCAGCCTCGCCCGCGGCAAGCAGCACCCCTCCCCCTCCTCCTCCTCCGCCTCCCTCGACGCCATCGGCGACGACCCGCTGGCCACCGGGTCGGGGCAGCTGGTGGTGGGCGTCGAGTCGCAGTACCGCGTGGTGTACCGCCTCGTCAACTCCATCTACGTGCTCGGCGTCACCACCGCCTCCGACCACGCCGCCCCCGCCGTCCACGCCTTCGCCGTCGCCGACGCCGTCAACCAGGCCGTCTCCGTCCTCGTCGCCGCCTGCCGCGGCGTCGACGCCACCCCCGAGAAGGTCCACCGCAAGTACCCCGAGGTCTACCTCGCGCTCGACCTCGTCCTCCACGGCGTGGGGTCCGTGCGTCTCTCCCAGATCCTCGCCACCATCCATGGCGACAACCTCGCCCGCATGGTCAACTCCTCCCCCGACGCCGAGGCCCGCGCCCGCGGCGCCGACTCCTGGCCCGTCGTCGAGCACCTCGCGCAGGACCGCCACGCCGCCCGCGACGGCTTCGCCACCGCCTCCTTCGAGCTCCCCCAGGAGACCCTATCTGCTGGCGATGAGTTCTCTGCTTCCAGCCTCGCGCCTGCGACCGCTGCGGCTACTGGGGATGAGCCGCGCCTGAGGAGGCGCCCCGGTTGAGAAGGACCCCTTTGCAGCCAGCGACATGGTTGCTAGCAAGCCAGAGGAGGCGTTGGTTGGTGCCTTCAAGAAGAACAAGGAGACTGCCCTTGTGGTTGCTGATCCTGCTGCTGCGCTTGCTGGGTTGGAGGTCACCACTTTGCCGCCAGCCGAGGCCACTAAACCAACATTCATTGGGGTTGAGGGATTTGAGGGTGACTACGGTGGAATTGAGTTTGGCAATGAGGAAGCTTCACTGGCTGAGGCATTTGAGGGCTTCAATGCGCCATTTGGGGGTGGGCTTGATGCTTCTGAGTTTGTTACCACAACCAAGAAGGATCACAAGGACAAGACCCTCACTGGTCTTGAGATTCTAGCCATGAGTGGTGGGCAGGCACCAAATGCGCCTTCTGGTTCGCCACTTGACAGCTTGGTAACCCCGAGCAAAGAGATGACCGTGCCTGAGTTGTGCATCGTTGAGGAGATCAATGCTGAATTCAACGAGTCTGTTCTTGCACGGGTTGGTCTGAAGGGTACAATCATTTTGCGGACCTTACCACCAAAGAAGGCAGCAGGGAGGGAGACAGAGTTCTCATTCCGGCTTGAGGGTGCTTCTGGAATGAAGAGGGCTGCCTTGCAGAGTACCGTGTTGAGCAGCCTCGAGAACGGCCTGTTCCATGTGAAGACACCATCGAAGGAGGAACCTATCCCCATCATGAAATACAGCTTCCTGCCCAAGCACTCACCTCTCCCCCTGAGGTTGCGTCTTGTAAAGCGCCACAGTGGTACATTGCTCTCACTGATGATACACTATGCGTCGAACCCGATGTTGCCGCAGCCACTGAGCAATGTTACATTCATTGTTAAGCTTCCTGTGGATCCAACTCTGCTTAATGTTTCGCCCAAGGCTGTGTTGAACCGGGCTGAGAGGGAACTCAGGTGGCACATCTCAGACATTCCTCTGAAAGGCCCCGCTGGACGGTTGAGAGCACGGATGCCTGTGGATCAAGACTCTAAAGATGGCGAACTGGAGGTTGTTGGAATGGTGAAGTTTGCTTACCAAGGGCCATTCACTTTGTCGGGCATCAAGCTCTGCCCAGCCATCAATAGCACTGCCCAATTTAACGAAGTTGGCCACACTTTCTCCAGCGGGAGCTACCGTTGCATCTGAGTTGGTACCTTCTTTGTACTGTAGCTGTTTACTTTACCCCCTTTTCAGTTTGCTTCTACAACAGGGTGTGAATTTCATATTTGTACGTATATGTTTTGTGAGGCTGGAATTTAAACCATGTTTTCGAGTTGTGATTATTCATCAAGGCTGCACAATCTTTTGCAAGTTTCATAGTACTGCTCAATGCTCATTATGGATGAACTGACCTTTAGTAATTCATTCACTATTGAAAGCTGTCATTACCTTTTCAGTCTAGTTTTCTAGAATAAGGAGAGGATCTCCCCTGGCCTCTACACAATCTTTTGCAAGTTGGCATTGAAAATGATTTGTTTGCTTTCAAGTTGAAACTTGCAAATTTGGTGACTAGATGTTTAATGTATATCCCTTTTCTCATTACCTTCCAACTGCACAATACATATTTGGTTTTTTACTTCCTGTTGATAGGTGAACTAAATTGTTCACGGAGAATCTGGTTATGGTATTTTATTATACAGATTCAAACATAGTTTCTGTTCTTTAACCAAAAGAGTGATGGAGTAATTGCTCGCAGGTGATTGCTTTGCCCCTTGTGTTCCTTTGATGCACCATTGACCTTTTTATTCTTGTATGACACACAGGTTACTCTTTTCATCCTCCACATAGGTTGTCCTATAAGGATAGCACATTTCTGTAAGACATTAGACATCCACATCTATGCTGGGAAAAGATTCAAGTCAAGTACACACTTTATTTCTGGAAACATGGTAATCAGGATGGTTGAACTCGAATCCATTTCTCGCTCATAGGGATCTCCAAGGGTATGAATCTGACAAATCCCCTGTCTTTGGGTAGTGGTTTTGCCCCTGGGTTCAAAAGCATGAAGGGGGAAAATACTTACGTAGCTGCAAGGGGAAGAAATCAATCTATACAAAAACATTCCTTTTCGAAATTTTAGTTCATCAATTCTGTATTGTATCAGTATGATGCCTGGTTTTCTAGGTTCCCTTGGATGATCGACATTAAGCAACGATGATGTGCTTATCTTATACTTATTGTATGCTCAAAATAAAATTTACCAATTCAGTGGTGCCAACTCAAATACTCCCTCCGTCCCATGTCAGTTGTCACTCAAACGGATGTATCTAGCACTGAAATATGTCTAATACATCCATTTTAGCGACGACTAATATGGGTCGGAGGGAGTATGATATTCTATCACTCTGGCGGGCTGCTATGCTGTTGGTAATATTTAGCAGAATCAATTAGGAAGGGTCCTCTGCTAGATATCTGTTTTGTGCAGTTTAAACTTGCAAGGCTCTTATTTTTGAATCATGAAGTACACACCATGCTCTCCAAATTTCAGGAATTTCTATCTGCATGCCCACATCATTCGGGTTAATTCATCTCCATTGCTGCATGGGTTCCTTCCTGGTTCATAGGTTCCGTTTAGCTGAAATCTTATACTGCACGTGTGTTAGCTGAATGCTAGCTCATAATATTGATTTCCTGTAATTATCACCTGCAGTTATTCTTCAGTTTTCGTCATGCTCAAGTGCCAATTATTTATATACTTAAAAATATGGCAGCATATCTGATGAATATTTGCAGGTCTTTTAGGTGCGAATAACTAGGAAATTACAATCTCCAATTTGTACGTATCTACATTTTTGGTGATTTTTGAAGGTTCGACATGTTTATTCCCATCATACTCTTATTCTTTTTTCCTGTAATGTTTGTAGAAAGAGACTGATAGGGAGGCCTCACTCTAAGGCATTCTTACCTTTACTTTGGCCGTAGCAAGTAGTATACATACCTGTAGTATCTTGAGCCTGTGTGGATAGATTGTATTTTTTTTCCTTCCATGGATTGTACTTATCTATACAGTACATGAATTGAAACTTTGCTGTATTCTTTCAGCTTACACTAATTGCGTAGCCTTATGTTATACTCCCTCCATCCCAAA
Organism: Triticum aestivum; assembly: GCF_018294505.1. NCBI lineage: Eukaryota > Viridiplantae > Streptophyta > Magnoliopsida > Poales > Poaceae > Triticum > Triticum aestivum. The sequence goes on from NC_057797.1 coordinate 67,480,323, forward strand.
ATATGTGTTGCTGACTGAATACAGCTTTGTACTAAAGTTGTACTGAATCTTCGACAGTTATTTTGGGACGGAGGGAGTATCTGTCAAGTGTCATTTCCTCGCACTTTTTCCTGTTGCTGGAGAGTAACTGCATTGTCAATGATATTCTTGTACTGATGGTAGTGTCGAAACTCGGAAGGTAGAGTGTATTCCAGCAAGGTATGAACCAACTGAATGGGTAGACGACAAGATTTTTACCGTCATCCTTAGGAGGGCATTTGATGCTAGAGTTGCAGATAGTAGATGCTTTTGGATTTAACAACCTTTCGATGCTTTGGAAGTGGAGTTTCAACACCTGGGCTCAAATGCTCCTGGTGCGAACAGTTAAATAAATAAAGTAGAAAAACATTTCAAAAAATTCTGATTTTTTTGTGGCAAACTTTAATAAATGTTTGTTGTGCATGAAAAAACTCATTTCAAACACTCCTTTATGCTTTACAGAATAATTCTACATTATTTCCGATCAACAATATGTCATTCACATATACTTATCAGAAATGCTATAGTGCTCCCACTCACTTTCTTGTAAATACAGGCTTCACCGCAAGTCTGTATAAAACTATATGCTTTGATCAACTCATCAAAGCGTATATTCCAACTCCGAGATGCTTGCACCAGTCCATAGATGGATCGCTGGAGTTTGCACATTTTGTTAGCACCTTTCGGATTGACAAAACCTTCTGGTTGCATCATATACAACTCTTCTTTAATAAATCCATTAAGGAATGCAGTTTTGTTTATCCATTTGCCAGATTTCATAAAACGCGGCAATTACTAACATGATTCGGACATACTTAAGCATAGATACAAGTGAGAAACTCTCATCGTAGTCAATACTTTGAACTTGTCGAAAACGTTTTGCGACAATTCTAGCTTTGTAGATAGTAACACTATTATCAGCGTCTGTCTTCCTCTTGAAGATCCATTTATTCTCAATTGCTTGCTGAGCACCGGACAAGTCAACCAAAGTTCATACTTTGTTCTCGTACATGGATCATATCTCAGATTTCATGGCCTCAAGCCATTTATCGGAATCTGGGCTCATCATCGCTTCCTCATAGTTCGTAGGTTCGTCATGGTCAAGTAACATGACCTCCAGAATAGGATTATCGTACCACTCTGGTGTGGATCTCACTCTGGTTGACCTACGAGGTTCAGTAGTATCTTGATCTGAAGTTTCATGATCATCATCATTAGCTTCCTCACTAACTGGTATAGGTGTCACTGAAACAATTTTCTGTGATGTACTACTTTCCAATAAGGGAGCAGGTACAGTTACCTCATCAAGTTCTACTTTCCTCCCACTCACATTTATTTCGAGAGAAACTCCTTCTCCAGAAAGTTTTCGAATTTAGCAACAAAAGTCTTGCCTTCGGATCTGTGATAGAAGGTGTATCCAATAGTTTTCTTTGGATATCTTATGAAGACACATTTCTCCGATTTGGGTTCGAGCTTATCAGGTTGAAGTTTTTTCACATAAGCATCGCAGCCCCAAACTTTCAGAAACGACAACTTTGGTTTCTTGCCAAACCACAATTCATAAGGTGTCGTCTCAACGGATTTTGATGGTGCCCTTTTAACGTGAATGCAGCTGTCTCTAATGCATAACCCAAAACGATAGTGGTAGGTCAGTAAGAGACATCATAGATTGCACTATATCCAATAAAGTACGGTTATGACGTTCGGACACACCATTACATTGTGGTGTTCCAGGTGGCATGAGTAGTGAAACTATTTCACATTTGTTTTTAACTAAAGACCAAACTCGTAACTCAAATATTTGTCTCCGCGATCAGATCGTAAAATTTTTATTTTCTTGTCACGATGATTTTCCACTTCACTCTGAAATTCTTAGAACTTTTCAAATGTTTCAGACTTATGTTTCATCAAGTAGATATACCCATATCTGCTCAAATCATCTGCGAAGTTCAGAAAATAACGATACTTGCCGTGAGCCTTAACACTCATCGGACCGCATACATCAGTATGTATTATTTCCAATAAGTCAGTTGCTCGCTCCAGAGAACGGAGTCTTAGTCATCTTGCCCATGAGGCATGGTTCGCAAGCATCAACTGATTCATAATCAAGTGATTCTAAAAGCCCATCAGTATGGAGTTTCTTCATGCGCTTTTACACCAATATGACCTAAACGGTAGTGCCACAAATAAGTTGCACTATCATCATTAACTTTGCATCTTTTGGTTTCAATATTATGATTATGTGTATCACTACGATCGAGATCCAACGAACTATTTTCATTGGGTGTGTAACCATATAAGGTTTTATTCATGTAAACAGAACAACAATTTATTCTCTTACTTAAATGAACAACCGTATTACAAAAAATATGATCAAATCATATTCATGCTCAACGCAAACACCAAATAACACTTATTTAGGTTCAACACTAATCCTGAAATTATAGGGAGTGTGCGATGATGATCATATCAATCTTGGAACCACTTCCAACACACATCGTCACTTCACCCTTAACTAGTCTCTATTTATTCTGCAACTCCCGTTTCGAGTTACTAATCTTAGCAACTGAACTAGTATCAAATACTGAGGGTTTGCTATAAACACTAGTAAAGTACACATCAATAACATGTATATCAAATATACTTATGTTCACTTTGCCATCCTTCTTATCCGCCAATCACTTGGGGTAGTTCCGCTTCCAGTGATCAGTCCCTTTGCAGTAGAAGCACTTAGTCTTAGGCTTAGGACCAGACTTGGGCTTCTTCACTTGAGCAGCAACTTGCTTGCTGTTCTTCTTGAAGTTCTCCTTCTTCCCTCTGCCCTTTTCTTGAAACTAGTGATCTTGTCAACCATCAACACTTGATGTTTTTTTTCTTGATTTCTACCTTCGTTGATTTCAGCATCACGAAGAGCTTGGGAGTTGTTTCCGTTATCCCTTGCATATTATAGTTCATCACGAAGTTCTACTAACTTGGTGATGGTGACTAGAGAATTCTGTCAATCACTATCTTATCTAGAAGATTAACTCCCACTTGATTCAAGCGATTGTAGTATCCAGACAATCTGAGCACATGCTCACTAGTTGAGCGATTCTCCTCCATCTTTTAGCTATAGAACTTGTCGGAGAGACTTCATATCTCTCAACTCGGGTATTTGCTTGAAATATTAATTCAACTCCTGGAACATCTCATATGGTCCATGACGTTCAAAACGTCTTTGAAGTCCCGATTCTAAGCCGTTAAGCATGGTGCACTTAAACTATCAAGTAGTCATCATATTGAGCTAGCCAAACATTCATAACGTCTGCATCTGCTCCTGCAATAGGTCTGTCACTTAGCTGTGCATCAAGGACATAATTCTTCTGTGCAGCAATGAGGATAAACCTCAGATCACGGATCCAATCCGCATCATTGCTACTAACATCTTTCAACACAATTTTCTCTAGGAACATATCAAAATAAACATATGAAAGCAACAACGCGAGCTATTGATCTAAAACATAGATATGCTAATACTACCAGGACTTAGTTCATGATAAATTAAAGTTCAATTAATCATATTACTTAAGAACTCCCACTTAGATAGACATCCCTCTAATCCTCTAAGTGATCACGTGATCCAAATCAACTAAACCATAACCGATCATCACGTGAGATGGAATAGTTTTCAATGGTGAACATCGTTATGTTGATCATATCTACTATATGATTCACGCTCGACCTTTCGGTCTCCGTGTTCCGAGGCCATATCTGCATATGCTAGGCTCGTCAAGTTTAACCTGAGTATTCTGCGTGTGCAAAAACTAGCTTGCACCCGTTGTAGATGGACGCAGAGCTTATCACACCCGATCATCACGTGGTGTCTGGGCACGACGAACTTTGGCAACGGTGCATACTCAGGGAGAACACTTCTTGATAATTCAGTGAGAGATCATCTTATAATGCTACTGTCAATCAAAGCAAGATAAGATGCATAAAAAGATAAACATCACATGCAATCAATATAAGTGATATGATATGACCATCATCATCTTGTGCTTGTGATCTCCATCTCCGAAGCACCGTCATGATCACCATCGTCACCGGCGCGACACCTTGATCTCCATCGTAGCATCGTTGTCATCTCGCCAATCTTATGCTTCCACGACTATCGCTACCGCTTAGTGATAAAGTAAAGCATTACATCACGATTGCATTGCATACAATAAAGCGACAACCATATGGCTCCTGCCAGTTGCCGATAACTCGGTTACAAAACATGATCATCTCATACAATAAAATTCATCATCATGCCTTGACCATATCACATCACAACATGCCCTGCAAAAACAAGTTAGACGTCCTCTACTTTGTTGTTGCAAGTTTTACGTGGCTGCTACGGGCTTAAGCAAGAACCAATCTCACCTACGCATCAAAACCACAACGATAGTTTGTCAAATAGACTCCGTTTTAACCTTCGCAAGGACCGGGCGTAGCCACACTTGGTTCAACTAAAGTTGGAGAGACAGTCGCCCGCAAGCCACCTATGTGCAAAACACGTCGGGAGAACCGGTCTCGCGTAAGCGTACGCGTAATGTTGGTCCGGGTCGTCTCGTCCAACAATACCGCCGAACCAAAGTATGACATGCTGGTAGGCAGTATGACTTATATCGCCCACAACTCACTTGTGTTCTACTCGTGCATATAACATCAAACCATAAAACCTAGGCTCGGATGCCACTGATGAGGAACGTAGTAATTTCAAAAAATTTCCTACGCACACGCAAGATCATGGTGATGCACAACAATGAGAGGGGAGAGTGTTGTCTACGTACCCACACAGACCGACTGTGGAAGCGATCACACAACGTAGAGGAAGTAGTCATACGTCTTCCCGATCCGACCGATCCAAGCACCGTTACTCCGGCACCTCCGAGTTCTTAGCACACGTTCAGCTCGATGACGATCCTCGGGCTCCGATCCAGCAAAGCGTCGGGGAAGAGTTCCGTCAGCACGACGGCGTGGTGACGATCTTGATGTACTACCGACGCAGGGCTTCGCCTAAGCACTACAACGATATGATCGAGGTGGAATATGGTGGCAGGGGGCACCGCACACGGCTATGGAACGATCTCAAGGATCAACTTGTGTGTCTAGAGGTGCCCCCTGCCCCCGTATATAAAGGATCCAAGGGGGAGGGCTGGCCGGCCAAGGAGGAGGGCGCAGGAGAGTCCTACTCCCTCTGGGAGTAGGATCCCCCCCCCCAATCCTAGTTGGAATAGGATTCCTCGGGGGGGGGGGGGGAAGAGAGAGAGGGGGCCGACCACCTCTCCTAGTCCTAATAGGACTAGGGGAGGGGGGGAGGCGCGCAGCCCACCTTGGGCTGCCCCTTTCACCTTTCCACTAAAGCCCACTAAGGCCCATATAGCTCCCGGGGGGTTCCGGTAACCTCCCGGTACTCCGGTAAAATCCCGATTTTACCCGGAACACTTTCGATATCCAAATATAGGCTTCCAATATATCAATCTTTATGTCTCGACCATTTCGAGACTCCTCGTCATGTCCGTGATCACATCCGGGACTCCGAACAACCTTCGGTACATCAAAATGCATAAACTCATAATAACTGTCATCGTAACGTTAAGCGTGCGGATCCTACGGTTCGAGAATAATGTAGACATGACCGAGACACATCTCCGGTCAATAACCAATAGCGGGACCTGGATGCCCATATTGGCTCCTACATATTCTACGAAGATCTTTATCGGTCAGACCGCATAACAACATACGTTGTTCCCTTTGTCATCGGTATGTTACTTGCCCGAGATTCGATCGTCGGTATCCAATACCTAGTTCAATCTCTTTAACGACAAGTCTCTTTACTCGTTCTGTAATACATCATCCCACAACTAACATATTAGTTGCAGTGCTTGCAAGGCTTAGGTGATGTGCATTACCGAGAGGGCCCAGAGATACCTCTCCGACAATCAGAGTGACAAATCCTAATCTCGAAATACGCCAACCCAACATCTACCTTTGGAGACACCTGTAGTACTCCTTTATAATCACCCAGTTACGTTGTGATGTTTGGTAACACCCAAAGTGTTCCTCCGGCAAACGGGAGTTGCATAATCTCATAGTCATAGGAACATGTATAAGTCATGAAGAAAGCAATAGCAACATACTAAACGATCGGGTGCTAAGCTAATGGAATGGGTCATGTCAATCAGATCATTCAACTAATGATGTGACCTCGTTAATCAAATAACAACTCTTTGTTCATGGTTAGGAAACATAACCATCTTTGATTAACGAGCTAGTCAAGTAGAGGCATACTAGTGACACTCTGTTTGTCTATGTATTCACACATGTATTATGTTTCTGGTTAATACAATTCTAGCATGAATAATAAACATTTATCATGATATAAGGAAATAAATAATAACTTTATTATTGCCTCCAGGGCATATTTCCTTCACTATGTTGAGTTTATCATCTAGGGTTTATCGATGCTGAGGAGAATTTCTAAGTTGGGCCTAATCACTTGGCTCTATTGCCACCTATGGTTTAATGCAGCAAGAATAAAGGGGCAGTTGATCCTACTTAATTAAGTACTAAGGTACCCTGGCCCATGCATTAGTAGCAAGTACCTCATATATCCGATTTTTAGCAAAGTCATGCTAAAATTCACGAAAAATTTCAGCATGACCTTTGCTGAAAATAGGACATATGGAGTACCCGAATTTGCCGGAACGGAAGTTAATCGACATTCCGGCAAACTCAAGGGCCTCTCGGGGTACCTGCAAAATCATCACGACACGAAGGGCCTCTCAAGGGCCTCAAGCAGCAACGGCGTCTCCCAGGATCCCATTTTTTTTGCTAAATTTCTTTGAGCAACAATCAGAGCAGAAAATTCAGCACCACAATGTGCCTCTACTTTCATATGGATGAAAAGGCCACATACCATATGGTCCTCTGCTTGCATATGGACAAAAATCAGCTCAACTTATGTGAGATTCCATTCCAGATCTAATAGGTCACCCAACAAAAATTATAAGTCCTCACACCATATATACTTTATCACATTATAAGTCCTCACACCATCAACTATGAAAAAATCTGAGAGTATAAGTCTGGTTACATTCACCCAAGTCCAAACGTAAAATTCTGTCCAACATAGTACATCCCACTTTGATAATTTCATAGGATTTAATATATCGAACGAAACCTGACAAGTGATATGTGTTTTAAGTATCTACAGAACTAACTAGCAGCAGGTGTGCAATGACAAAATTCTGGAGTTATGCTATGCAATCTACTATGTAGTCTAAGGGGAACTAACTAGCAGCAGCTCATCTAGAACACATGTGTGTACTTCTATGGAAATAGCAACATCAGGAAGAAAAGAAGGAACATTGTCCCACAGTAGCAACAGCAGGTGTTCAATTAGTCAAGCAGCAGGAACACACAAGCAAAGCATGTGTTCATTTAGTGAAGCAGTTGGTGTGACTGTACAAATTACTCTACTGATACATGATACATGTGTCATGTGCATTGATCACTATAGCCTTGTTCTCTGACCAAACATCTTCATCTCACTACATGGATAGCGCAGTGTACTGTTATGTCCACTCACAGACCAAAAAATTGCAACCAATAACGAACAAATGCCTAACAGTTCCATGGAGCTACTGGATTAAGTGAGAGCTATATGCGGTTTTTTAAAAACAAGTGAGAACTCCTACATGCTTGCCAGGCCATGAAAAAAATGAGTGATGTTTCCACAATTATTTCTTAGAGTGGATACAGTATGTTCTCCAAAACTCAGCAAACAATATGCAGATCGTTCTTAGTGTCTCTTGCTTTTCTGATAGCCAAATAGCCACTAATAATATGCCATTGGGATCATCATCACTTAAAATTATTTGTCTGGAAACAAAGGAATGTATAAACTGAATTTGCAGAATAATAAAGACAGATATGAGTTGCTAGTTGTTATGAGGCACCAGATATGTCTTTGCTTGCTGCAGTTGTGGTTCTGTGTCATTGATGTCCTAGGAGTTTTCTCAAATTTTACTAGCTCAAGTGTGATGCTATTTCCTGTTTACCTATGTGTGCCACAGTTACTTTGTTACATAATTACCCTTTCAGAAACTAAGCAATTAACATGAGCACATAGTTACATACTAGTATGTTTCACACAAAAGCAAACAAAACTCCTGGAATGTGTCATGAAATTGAGTTTTAACCAACTGCCATATATAATTTTGCTATTAAGCACATATCATTTTTGTTCAGGTTTCTTTTCCAGAAGAAGTATAAATCTGCTCCTAAACAAACAAGGCCGGCCCTGTGGTGACTTGGATAACAGCTAGCTACCTGATAGAGAGGAAGACGAAATCAAAGGGGGGGGAGGGGAACCGGTGCAGCTCACCGAGAGGAAGATGATGGCGAGCTCGTGCGGGGCCGGGGTTGACGAGGTGACGCGGATCGACGGTGAGGCCGCGGTGGCCGGAGGTTGAAGAAGACCTCGATCCGCACGATGCAGAGTCGTCGAGCTCGAACGGCTGGCCGTAGATGACGTAGAATAACACTGCAGAGCTCCTGGACTCCTTGGTGGGGTGCGGGGACGATGGTGGTCGCGGGGACGATGCGGTGACGGGGACGACCTAGTCGGGTGAAGCAGCGCGAGGGAAGGGGAAGTGGGGAGGTGCTAGGGTGTGGAGCGGGCGCGGGGGTCGTCGGAACGGGCGCGGGGGAGCCGGAGCGGGTGTGGAGTGGGCGCGGGGGTCGTTGGAGCGGGCCGGCTGGGGGTCGTCGGAGCGGGTGTGGCGGGGGAGGGAAGGGGGATCTGGCGAGGGAGAGGGAAGGGGGGATCGGGCGAAGGGGTATCCAGCTAGAGGGGAGAATGTTAGTAATGGCGCACCCTCCTCTCGTGCGCCATTAGTAGTTTTTTTCTGATAGCAATGGCGCACCCCCCTCTAGTGCGCCATTAGTAACTTTTTTTCTGATAGCAATGGCGCACCCTCCTCTGGTGCGCCATTAGTAACTTCTTTTTTTCATTATTTCTTGTTGCATCTAATAATTTGTTTTTTTTACCAAATTTGTTATTTTCATGAGGACTAGAACAGAAGATATCATCAAATATCATAATTTTTTTTAAAATATCATCAAATTTGTTATTTGAAAATATCATCAAATTTGTTATTTAAAAATATCATTAAAAAGTGGGGGAGGGTGCGGGGTGTCGGCGGCGGCAGTGGAGCGGGCCGGGGGAGGGTGCGGAGGGTCGGCGGCGGCGGTGGAGCGGGCCGGGGGAGTGGTGGGTCGTCGTCGGCGGTGGAGCGGGGGAGGGTGCGGGGGGCCGGGTGCTCGTCGGCGGCGGTGGAGGGGGATCGAGATCGAATGTCCTCATGAATTCAAAAAGTGCCCGTGAAATTTAAAAATATTCATTATATCAAAAAGTGCCCATGAAATACAATCGAGAAATGAAGACTACGATTTAAATACATTCGATCTTAGCTAGCTATCTGTTCACAATCTTCTTGCCCTTCTTTTTCGCAAATGGAGTTCTTCTGTGGAACGGACGTCCTTTAGGTAGGGTGGTCCTGCTTCTTCTTGTGGCGTGTGCTGCTACTTCATCGTCGTCGTCATGTTCGATCTTCGGGTCTTGTCGAAGTCTTGCTCATTGGCTACTCCATCCATTCCGATGATCTTCCTTTTGACTCTCCTCACGACAACACGACTGGGCTTTGACGGGTCGGTAATGAAGAAGCATTGGTCCACTTGGGAAGCCAGTACCCATGGCTCATTTTTCGTGGTGACGTTTGCTCCCGCGGTCTTGGATTTGTCTTCGGGTATAACCATGGTGGTGAAATACTGGTCTTCTTTCAGGACGCTCTTGGCCCATCTGACACGGAACATCGGGACCTTCTCTCCAGCGTAGCTCAGCTCCCAGATCTCCTCGATCCTTCCGTAGTATCTGTCCTTGTCGTTACCGGTGTAGGATTCCATCGTTACCCCAGAGTTCTGATAACCATCGCTCTTCATGTCCTTGTCCTCGGTGTAGAATGTGTAGCCGTTGATATCGTACGCCTCATAGGTCATCAGGTTGTGCTCGGCGCCCTGTGACAAGGCGAATATGAGTTGTTCTTCCGCGGAAGAATCCTCATGTAAAGGGTATGACAGAAGCTTCTGCTTGAACCAACACGTGAAACATGAGTTGTGCTCTTTGATTATATCTCCGTCCGTCCTCTATTGGCCTCGGTCATTGTACGTCTTCTCAATAAAGGTTTTGTGCTCTACCACCCAAGGATCGACCACGTCTATGTGTTGTAGCGCGACTAGGTTTGCTCTTTCAAAGTCGGCGAGTCGACCCACGAAGTCGACATGCATTTCACGGCGACCCTCACGGTGACCCCATCCAGCGAGCCTGCCGAGGTGCCTGTTGACGGGCAGACCAACGGGGTTCTCGATGCCTAGATAATTCGTGCAGTAGGAGATGCACTCTTCGGTCAGAAAGCCCCTGGCTATACTTCCCTCTGGACGTGACATGTTGCAACGTATCCTTTGATGACACCATTCATCCTTTCGAACGGCATCATGCTGTGCAGGAACGTCGGCCCGAGTTGGATGATATCCTCCACGATATGGACCAGCAGATGCACCATAACATCGAAGAATGCGGGCGGGAAGTACATCTCAAGCTCGCATAGTATCACCACGATCTCTTCCTGTAGCCTTCTGAGTTGCCTCACGCCAATCGACTTCCGAGAGATGACGTCGAAAAAGTTGCATAGGCCAAATAGCATTTCACGGACATGCGCGCCCATGATCCCATGGATTGCAACTGGAAGTATCTGCGTCATCAGCACGTGACAGTCATGAGACTTCATCCCGATGAACTTCTGCTTCGCTGGGTCTAGGTATCTGCTTGTCTTCCCCGCGTAACCGTAAGGAAGTTTTACTCCTACGAGGCAGGTGAAAAACTGCTCGATCTCCTCCTGACTTAGAGTGAAGCACGCGGGAGGGTAGTCACTTCCAGTCTTCTTGGCCTTTTTGCCTTTGCGACGAGTTTCTGTGTCCTGCTTCGCCTCATCATCATCATCATCATCATCATCATCATCATCATCATCATCATCATCATTAGCATGAAGCTCCTGCCTGATGCCCATTGATTTCAAGTCTGCCCTTGCTTTCGGCCCATTTTTGGTCCTCTCTGGCATGTTGAGCAGGGTACCAAGCAGACTCTCGCACACGTTCTTCGTGATATGCATGACATCAAGGCTGTGAGGCACACGGTGGATCTTCCAGTACGGCAAGTCCCAGAAAACAGACCTCGTTTTCCATACCTTCAGCAGCGGCTCTGGCGCCTTTCGCTTCTTTCCCGGCTCTGGCGCCTTTTGCTTCTTTCCCGGCAGTGGGCAATCTTTCCAATTTTTCAACAGCTCGTCTATTTCCTGGCCGCTCCTCGTACGCGGGCGTTTTCGGGGTTCGGTTTCACCATCGAACAGATCCTTGCATTTCCTCCACGGGTCATCGTCGCGAAGCCACCTTCAATGTCCCATGAACACGGTTTTCGAAGATCCGGGATCTCTATCTAGCAGGCGATACGTTGTATCATCCATGCACCTTACGCATCCAGAAAATCCGTGGACTACCTGCCCCGCGAGATATCCGTAACCGAGATAGTCGTGCACCGTCGTGAGCAGTGCGGCTCTCATAGGGAAATATTCTTTCTCTGCGGCGTCCCACGTATTGGCTGGCGTTTTCCATAGCGTTTCTAGCTCCTCTTTCAGCAGCCCCAGATACAGATTGATGTCATTCCCTGGTTGTTTCGGCCCTTCAATTAGCATACTCATGTGAATGTACTTCCTCTTCATGCACAACCAGGGGGGAAGGTTGTACATCCACACAAACACAGGCCACGTGCTATGTGTGCTTCTCTGGCTGCCAAACGGATTGACTCCATCGATGCTCGCGCCCAGCACGATGTTCCTTGGATCCTTCCCAAATTCTGGGTATTCGAAGTTCAACGCTTGCCACTGGCTCGCATCCTTAGGGTGACTCAGCATCTTGTCTTTTTTATTTATCTCCGGATCATTTCCCTCATCTTCCCGCTTCTTCTCCTCCCTATCCGCGTGCCAACGCAGGAGCTTTGCTACCTTAGGGTCCACGAAATACCGCTGCAGACGAGGAGTGATCGGAAAGTACCACACCGATTTTTGAGGAGCTTTCTTCCTCTTCTTGTATCGAGTGACGCCGCACACCGGATATATGGTAGACTCCGCGTGCTCGTCCTGATAAATGATGCAATTGTTCATGCACACATGGTATTTCACGTGCGGTAAATCTAGAGGACACACGATTTTCTTCACCTCCTCGAAACTGGTCGGGCACTTGTTCCCCTTGGGAAGACGTTCGTGCCAGAATGACATGTTCTCGTTGAAGCATGCGTTGGTCATTTTGTGTTTTACCTTCATCTCCAGAGCCATGAGCGTTACTTTCAAGCGGGTATCCTCGGGCCTGCATCCTTCATACAATGGAGTAACCGCGTCTATCTCCAGTTGATCCAGCTTGGCTTTCTCTCGGGCGGCAGCTCTTGCGTTATCCGTCTGCTTGAGAAGCAGCTCTTGAATATGAGGGTCCTGCACCCAGCCTCCATTGTTGTCTGCTCCGGCATCTTCATCTTCATGATCATGCCCTTTGTCTTGATCTTCCTCATCATCATGTACGACATCTTCTACATGATGACTGTGTATAGCATCACCGTCGTGATCATGTCCTGGAGATTCTTCGTCTTCTCGCCCGCCCTCACCGCGGTGGTACTTGTCTTGTTGCCCTTCCTCATTTCTTGCCCGGCCCCCATGGACGACTTCATAGTTATCTTCATCACCTTGCCACCGATATCCATCCATGAAACCATGCAAGAGCAGGTGGTCCCGCACCTGCCCGGAATCCGGGTCCACAATAAGGCTCTTCAGCTTGCATCTTCGACACGGACATCTTATCTCCATCTTGTTCTTTTGAAGCATCTCGGCCTTCGCGGAGCTCAAAAACCTATTCATGATGCCTTCGGTCATCGTGCGGACCATGGTCGCCTGCGGGGTAGAGCAAAACAATATTTTAGAACCAAGAATTTTTTTGGCATGACCTTCCCTAAAAATAGAACCAAAAAGAATGCATAGTGCCAAAATTCTCTCTGAAACGGAAATGAATCAACATTCCGGCAAAATATTGGCAACTATCGCATTTCAAATACCGGTACCTGCAAACACAAACATATATGCAACATCACAAACACATGCAACACCACAAAGATACATAGATCTAGCTAGGCCACAAAAAGTGCATGTGCACGTTGTTGGAGCGAGCTAGGGAGAAAAAAGTAGATCTACATCATGGAGATAGCTTTCCCCTTACTTACCTATCAAAAAAAGGTAATTTCACCACTTAATTTTGATGAATCTATGGTGGAAATGAGGTGAGGAGGAGGAGGCAGCCGAAAGCTTGGAGAAGGAGGTGGAGGGAATGAAGTGGGGAAAGTGAGTGGGTAGGTGTGGGGCTGTCCAAAATATCTTGTTGGGGTCCCAGGTTACTAATGGCGCACCACCTGCAAATGCGCCATTAGTAACCCTGGTTACTAATGGCGCACCTGCAGGTGGTGCGCCATTAGTAGTTTTGCAGAAAAGTAAAAAATATATATATATATATAATAATGGCACACTTTTACAGGGTGCGCCATTAGTAGTTTAAACTAGTAATGGCGCACTGTGAGGCGGTGCGCCATTAGTAGTTTTGCAAAAATAAAAGAATAAAAAAAATTCAGTACTGGCGCACTCCATGTCTGGTGCGCCATTACTAGTTAGAACTAGTAATGGCGCACTTCGGTAGGATGCGCCATTAGTATGTATGTAAAAATGAAAAAAAATTATCACTAGTGGCGCACCTGTTTTCTGGTGCGCCATTAGTGTCTTCCACACTAATGGCGCATCACCAACTGGTGCGCCATTAGTATATAGTAGTGGCGCACTACTTCCGTGGTGCGCCATTAGTGTCAATCCTATCTATAGCCCTTTTCCTAGTAGTCTCTCTCTCTCTTTCTCTCTCTCGTGTTCTTGAGATGTCACGATCTTGATGTATCGTGAGCTTTGTTAATATAGTCGGATCATATGGTGTTTTCCCCTCTCTATCTTGTTATGATGAATTGAGTTTTTCCTTTTAAGATTTCGTTGTTATTGCTACCTCTTGAGCATGCGTTGGTTTTCCCTTGAAGAGAAAAGGGTGATGCAACAAAGTAGCGTAAGTATTTCCCTCAGTTTTTGAGAACCAAGGCATCAATCCAGTAGGAGACTACACACAAGTCGCCTAGTACCTGCACAAACAATTATGAACCTTGCAACCAACGTGATAAAGGGGTTGTCAATCCCTTCACGGCCACTTGCAAAAGTGAGATCTCATAAAGATGATAAGATCAATATTTTTGGTATTTTTGTTGTATAGATTGGAAAGTAAAGATTGCAAATAAATAGTAAACTAGAATTATAGATCGAAAACTTATATGATGTAAAGTAGACTCGGGGGCCATAGGTTTCACTACTGGCTTCTCTCAAGATAGCATATATTACGGTGGGTGAACAAATTACTGCCAAGCAATTGATAGAAAAGCGCATAGTTATGAGAATATCTAGGCATGATCATAAACATAGGCATCACGTCCGTGTCAACTAGACCGAAATGATTCTGCATCTACTACTATTACTCCACACATCAACCGCTATCCAGCATGCATATAGAGTATTAAGTTCATAAGAACAGAGTAACGCATTAGGCAAGATGACATGATGTAGAGGGATAAACTCAAGCAATATGATATAAACCCCATCTTTTTATCCTCGATGGCAACAATACAATACGTGCCTTGCTGCCCTACTGTCACTGGGAAAGGACACCGCAAGATTGAACCCAAAGCTAAGAACTTCTCCCATTGCAAGAAAGGTCAATCTAGTAGGCCAAACCAAACTGATAATTTGAAGAGAATTGCAAAGATATCAAATCATGCATATAAGAATTCAGAGAATAATCAAATATTAACCCACAATTCATCAGATCTCGGCAAACACACCGCAAAAAGTATTACATCGAATAGATCTCCAAGAACATCGAGGAGAACTTTGTATTGAGAACCAAAGAGAGAGAAGAAGCCATCTAGCTAATAACTATGGACCCGAAGGTCTGTGGTAAACTACTCACACATCATCGGAGAGGCTATGGTGTTGATGTAGAAGCCCTCCGTGATCGAATCCCCCTCCGGCAGATCACCGGAAAAGGTCCCCAGATGGGATCTCACGAGTACAGAAGGTTGCAGCGGTGGAAAAGTGGTTTTGTGGCTCTCCTGGATGTTTTCAGGATATAAGAGTATATATAGGTGAAAGAAGTAGGTCGGTGGAGCTCCATGGGGCCCGCGAAGGTGGGGCGTGCCTCCCTACCTCGTGGCCGCCTCGTTGCTTCCTTGACCTCCACTCCAAGTCTCCTCGATTGCGTTTGTTCCAAAAAAAGATCCTCACGAAGGTTTCGTTCCGTTTGGATTTCGTTTGATATTCCTTTTCTGTGAAACACGAAAATAGGCAAAAAAGCAGCAATTTGCACTGGGCCTTTGGTTAACAGGTTAGTCCCAAAAATAATATAACAGTGCATATTAAAGCCCATTAAACATCCAAAACAGATAATATAATAGCATGGAACAATCAAAAATTATATATACGTTGGAGATGTATCAGTTATCGGATTGAATACTTTTATGGATTTGAGAGCACTTGATATATGTCTTGCATATGAATACTCATGGTGACAATGGGGTATCATATTGATTCACTTGATATGTGTTTTGGCACTCAACTTGCGGATTCCCGCGGTGACATTGGGGTAATCTATGCATAGGGGCTTATGCACGTTCTCGCCTTTTGTTTCTCCGGTAGAAATCTTGGGGCACTCTTTGAAGTTCTTTGTGTTGGATTGAGTATTATGAATCTGAAATTATTTGGTGTTATTTTAGTACGAACTCTTGGATAGATCGATCGGAAAGAATAGCTTCGAGGTGGTTTCGTACCCGACAAATAATTTTTTTCTTATGTTCTCCACTAGATAGGAACTTTGGAGTGATTCTTCATCGCACTTTGAGGGGTGGTTATATGATCTAGTTATATTAGCATTGTTGGGAGATTGCACTAGCGAAAGTACGGACCCTAGGCCTCATTTTCAAGCATTTCAATACCATTTTTGTGCCCGTTTACTATTTTCTACCTTGCTGTTTTTATTTATTCAGATTATAAAAATATATTTCTACCATCCATATTACAGTTTTATCACCATCTCTTCGCCGAACTAGTGCACCTATACAATTTGCCATTGTATTAGGTGTGTTGGGGACACAAGAGATTTCTTGTATTTGGTTGCAGGGTTGTTTGAGAGAGACCATCTTTATCCTACGCCTCCCACAGATTGATAAATCTTAGGTCATCCACTTGAGGGAAAATTGCTACTGTCCTACAAAACTCTGCGCTTGGAGGCCCAACATGAGTCTATGATACGTCTCCAACGTATCTATAATTTTTGATTGTTCCATGCTATTATATTATCTATTTTGGATGTTTAATGGGCTTTAATATGCTCTTTTATATTATTTTTGGGACTAACCTATTAAGCGAAGGCCCAGTGCCAGTTTCTGTTTTTTTTGCCTATTTTAGTGTTTTGCAGAAAAGGAATATCAAACGGAATCCAAATGGAACGAAACCTTCGCGAGGTACTTTCTTGGAACAAACGCAAACCAGGAGACTTGGAGTGCAAGTCTGGAACTCTGTGAGGCGTCCATGAGATAGGAGGGCGCGCCCAGGGGGGTAGGCATGACCCCACCCTTGTGGGCCCCACGAAGCTCCACCGACGTGCTTCTTTCGCCTATATATACTCTTATACCCTAAAAACATCAGGGGAGCCACGAAACCACTTTTCCACCACCGCAACCTTCTGTACCCGTGAGATTCCATCTGGGGCCTTTTCCGGCGATCTGCCGGAGGGGGATTCGATCACGGAGGGCTTCTACATCAACACCATTGCCTCTCCGATGATGTGTGAGTAGTTTACCACAGACCTTTGGGTCCATAGTTATTAGCTAGATGTTCTTGGAGATCTATTCGATGTAATACTTTTTGTGGTGTGTTTGTCGAGATCCGGTGATTTGTGGATTTATGATCAAGTTTATCTATGAATAATATTTGTTTCTTCTCTAAATTCTCATATGCATGATTTGATATCTTTGCAAGTCTCTTTGAATTATCAGTTTAGTTTGGCCTACTAGATTGATCTTTCTTGCAATGGGAGAAGTGCTTAGCTTTGGGTTCAATCTTGTGGTGTCCTTTCCCAGTGATAGTAGGGGCAACAAGGCACGTATTGTATTGTTGCCATCGAGGATAAAAATATGGGGTTTATATCATATTGCTTGAGTTTATCCCTCTACATCATGTCATCTTGCCTAAAGCATTACTCTGTTCTTATGAACTTAATACTCTAGATGCATGCTGGATAGCGGTCGATGTGTGGAGTAATAGTAGTACATGCAGAATCGTTTCGGTCTACTTAACACAGACGTGATGCCTATATTTCATAATCATTGCCTAGATATTCTCATAACTACGTGCTCATGTATCAATTGCTCGACAGTAATTTGTTCACCCACCATAATACATGCTATCATGAGAGAAGCCACTAGTGAAACCTATGGTCCCTGGGTCTCTTTCTTATTATATTACATCTCTTTTTATTTACATTGCATCTCATTTACTATTTTGCAATCTTTACTTTCCAATCTATACAACAAAAATACCAAAAATATTTATCTTACTATCTTTATCAGATCTCACTTTCGCAAGTGACAGTGAAGGGATTGACAACCCCTTTACCGCGTTGGTTTCGAGGTTCTTGATTGTTTGTGCAGGTACTAGGTGACTTGCGTGTTATCTCCTACTGGATTGATACCTTGGTTCTCAAAAACTAAGGGAAATACTTACGCTACTTTGCTGCATCACCATTTCCTCTTCAAGGGAAAACCAACGCATGTTCAAGAGGTAACAAGAAGGATTTATGGCTTCGTTGCTGGGGAGATCTACGCTCAAGTCAAGACATACCAAGTACCCATCATAAACTCTTCTCCCTCGCATTACATATTTTGCCATTTGCCTCTCGTTTTCCTCTCCCCACTTCACCTTTGCCTTTTCTTCGCCTTCTTCCCGTATATATCTTTGTTTGTGTTTCCATATGCCTCCTATTTGCTTGCATCTTTGCTTGCTAAAAATCTATTGATATGGATCAACTTAAAGTTTTCTAATTGGATCATCTTCGATCCTTATGCGCTCATGCTGAAACCCCAACTAGCCTAGTTGATGGGAAATCTTTGGATGAGCATGCTCATTTTGTGCGTCACCATTTGTCTAAAAAGGGAGACTCTTATGGGATCATATAAACAGATTGTTGTGTTATGCTTGGAATCTTTGTGAAATTTATAATTTTACTTGTTGCTCTAAGAACCCTAAAAAACACCTCCCCAACCTATGTGAGTTTAATTATAATGAAATCTTATCTTCTTATGCAAATGGTGTTTATAGTTACTACGATATCGAACAAATTGAAGAATTTGTTGCTTTTAAGGGTGCTTATGAAGTTGCTTCTTTGATTGAAAATATGATATTACTCTCTACGAATCTCAAAATTTTGACATACTTAAATATTGCTATGAAAACTATGCTAATAATGTCTATGCCAAAGAATTTATTGAAAGAATGACCGTTGCTTGGGAAGAAAATAATGATATGCATGAATCTATAGATAATTATGATTCCGATGATTTGATTGAAATATCCCTTGATGAGCATGATGCTTGCTATTCTTGTGGCCATGATGCCAATATTTATGAAGATGAGTTTGCTATAGTTCCTTATGTTAAACATCAGAGCGTTGCTATTGCACACATACTTGATAGTCCCTTTGATGAAAAGCATGATTGTAATGATGTTATTATAAATTCTCTTAATGACAATTGTGTTAATGATATGCAAAACCTCAAGCTTGGGGATGCTAGTTTTGCTATGACTACTATTTGTTGTAATGATCATGATTGGGGTGATTCTTTTTATGATCTTGAAAATTTATTTAAGCCCCATGATGAATATGAGATTGATAATAATGTTTGCAATAATATTGAAAGTGGGTTTGGAAGAGTGTCAACTTTAGATCCCACATATTTGGAGAATGTTCAATCTTATGAAGTTTTTCATAAAAGTGGGTTTGGAGAGGTCATGACTTTAGTTAATGTTAACCCCACTATTTTAGAAGAGTGTCAACTTTGCATGCATGTGGATCTGATACATCTCCAACGTATCTATAATTTATGAAGTATTCATGCCATGTTTACAATATTTTTATATGATTTTGGTACGATTTGATTAGAACTAACCCGGACTGACGCTGTTTTCAGCAGAACTACCGTGGTGTTGTTTTTGTGCAGAAATAAAAGTTCTCAGAATGCGTTGAAAATCAACCGAGATTTTTTCTAGAAAATATGAAAAATACTGGAACAAAAATCTACCATAGGGGAGTCACGGGGGCCCCACAAGGGTGGGGGGCGCGCCCACCCCCCTGGGGCGCGCCCCCTGCCTCGTGGACTCCCTGAGGGCCCCACTGATGTGAAATCAATGCCAACTTCTCCTATAAATACAGAAACCTCTGAAAATTAACCTAGATCAGGAGTTCTGCCGCCAGAAGCCTCTGTAGCAACCGAAAACCAATCTAGGCCCTCTCTGGCACCCTGCCGGAGGGGGCAATCATCACCGGAGGGCATGGAGGAGGATCCCGGAGGGGCCATCATCACCATGAAGGCCAAGGACCAGGGGGGCCATGGAGGAGGAAGCACAAGGGGGAGAACCTCTCCTCCTCTCTCTTGGTGGCACCGGAGTGCCATCGAGAGGGGAATCATCGCCGCGGTGATCGTCTTCATCAACATCAACATCACCATCATCATCCTCATCTCTTTTACGCGGTCCACTCTCCCACACCCCACTGTAATCCCTACTTGAACATGGTGCTTCACGCCACATATTATTATCCAATGATGTGTTGCCATCCTATGATGTTTTGAGTAGATATCTTTTGTCTTTGGGTTGATTGATGATCTAGATTGGTACGAGTTGTATGTTTTATTTTGGTGCTGTCCTATTGTGCCCTCCGTGTCGCGCAAGCGTGAGGGATTCCAGCTGTAGGGTGTTGCAATACGTTCATGATTCGCTTATAGTGGTTGCGTGAGTGACAGAAGCATAAACCCGAGTAAGGGGATTGTTGCGTATGGGATAAAGGGGACTTGATGCTTTAATGCTATGGTTGGGTTTTACCTTAATGATCTTTAGTAGTTGCGGATGCTTGCTAGAGTTCCAATCATAAGTGCATATGATCCAAGAAGAGAAAGTATGTTATCTTATGCCTCTCCCTCATATGAAATTGCAATGACGACTATCGGTCTTGTTAACGATTGCCTAAGACAATTCCGCACACCGATCCACCATCATTCCACACTCGCTGTTTATAATATTTAGTAATATATTCTAACTTTATGATAACAACACCTACTTTCATATTTTAGCTCTCCGATATCATACAAAGTTATCCACTTCATACCCACAACATAGTTTTATTTCTCGTTTCTAGTTGGAAGCAAACGTTCGGTGTACGTAGAGTCGTATCAGTGGTAGATAGGGCTTGAGAGAATATTGATCTTACCTTTAGCTCCTTGTGGGGTCAACACTCCATACTTATCACTTCCACCTTTGGAAATTGCTACGATGATTACCTGCACTTGGGGATTGTCATGATCGTGTTGAGAATATTTTATGTGATAGCTATATTGTTGATTATGATCCTACATGTAATTATTATGAGAGAGGAAAATATGGTTGTAGAAATTTTCATGTTGCTAAATTTCCTCTATTTAGGTTGAGATTGCTATTGTTTCTTTCTTCTTCCTTGCATACGGTGGTTTTTGCTTGCCTTGATTTGTTTGCTTATGAAATCCCTATGCATAGAAAGCATGTTAGACTTAAACTTGTTTGTCATATGTTTTGTGATACTCTCTTTGTGCTTCAATTCTTGTCTTTCATGTGAGCATCATTGAAATCTTAATGCATAGCTAGGGGCGTTAAACGATAGCGCCTGTTGGGAGGCAACCCAATTTTATTTTTGTTCTTTACTTTTTGTTCCTGTTTAGTAATAAATAATTTATCTAGCCTCTGTTATTATTGTGTTTTTATGTTTTAATTAGTGTTTGTGCCAAGTAAAGCCATTAGGATCTTCTTGGGTGATTGTTGTTTGATCTTGCTGAAAAAAACAGAAAGTATGTGCTCACGAAAATAATTTCAATTTTTTACCAGAGAGCGATAAATTACCAATTCCAACTGCAGTAGATCAATATACAAATTATTTAGGTCTTCCTAATTTTTCAGAATTTTTGGAGTTACAGAAGTATTCGAAACCTCCAGATTGCTACAGACTGTTTTGTTTTGACAGATTCTGTTTTTCGTGTGTTGTTTGCTTATTTTGATGAATCTATGGCTAGTATCGAGGGGTATGAACCATAGAGAAGTTGGAATACAGTAGGTTTAACACCAATATAAATAAAGAATGAGTCCGTTAATTACAGTACATTAAAGTGGTGGTTTGTTTTCTTATACTAACGGAGTTCATGAGATTTTCTGTTAAGTTTTGTGTTGTGAAGTTTTCAAGTTTTTGGGTAAAGATTTGATGGAATTTGGAACAAGGAGTGGCAAGAGTGATGCGGAGCATCCTATGGACATCACCATGTCAAGATTCCATTTGGCAAGTGACACGTGCCACATCTACTTCATACATACAAAGGTGAATCATCTCCTTTACACGTGTCCACTTGTACCTTTCGAGGATGGTATACTACTTGACCCCTCTCTCGTGTGCATACATAGGTGTGAGTAGAGCTACACATTCATCGAGGAGGACTCCAAGAAGAAGAGAGCATCTACACCATCCAAGAGGGAAGCCTGGAAGCGGAGAAGGAAGCGCTAAGAACAAGGCAACAGCTCCCAGGCGACCCCGTGCCCACATGCCTCCCAGGCTGGCGGCCCTGAAGACCCTGTGCGCACGGGAGTGTACCGTGCCCACGGGACCCCATGCGCACGGGCTCATGCGGCAGGTCTCTGGATACCCCGTGCGCACGAGCTCCACTTACCCCGTGGACACGGGGCCCCCTGAGTGTTGTTGCGGGCTTTGCCCATGTAATCCCCATTTTCCCGCTGCTTACCCCTTCATCCCTTGGATCTATATATACTCATCTTCCTCCTCCATTTATACGGAGCAAAGAATAGATCTAAACATTAGAGCTTAGCTCATGTATCTCTCCTTATGGGATTCCTCTTGAGAGAGAAGACTCCATTGGAGTACAAGACCTCCATTGGGGAAGATCCCTAGGGATTCAAGACCCCCTTGTGGGAAGGATCTATTTAGATCATCTATCCCTCATCTCCTTCATAGGATTTGGGATGAACTCTACCATGTATCTTGTTTCCCTTTGATTGTTCATGTACCTTGTGGATCTTGTGTGTTTGTTGGTCTAGTGGATGTGTGATTGGACTTGTTCTTGAGTGTTCCTCTTGTTTTCTCTCTTGTGTTCATATTGTTTTTGGGGATTCCACCTCCAATTCGTGAAAAGTCTCCACTTAGGGTTCCACCCTACAACATCTGGTATCTAGAGCCACGTTGATCACGAAATTGGAGCCCCCCTCTTAGTTTTCTAGCCTAATTTTGCTTGTTCTTGCCCAATTTAGGAAATCCCCACAAAAAAAGCCATACCAAATTTTTTGTGATTTGAAGTTTTTGTTGATTTTGATCCGTGGATATGATGTATAGCAAGTAGATCTACCCCCTCTTGCATCCCCATACCCCAATTTTTCTTTTCCCCCATCGAATTTGACCCAAAAATCGCGAAATTTCCGCCTACCCCGTGCCCACGGCCCCCCGCATAGTCCCAGGTGACCTCGTGCCCTTGGTACGTGTACCGTGCGCACGGGACCCCGTGTCCACGGGCCTTTGACCCCGTGTGCACGGCCCTCCTAGAATCAGCCGCGTCCAGTTTATGTTTTCAGTCATAACTTCCACTCCCGAACTCCGATTTGGGTGTTCTTTGGCTCATTGAAAAGCTAGCGACGTGCCGAGATGCTAATGTTGGTTTTACCACCATTTTACTCCATAAAATTTCCTCCATTTTTGCATCTTTTGCATAGGCCATCCGCCATAACTTCCACACCACCGCATAAAACTTCCGCAACCTAACCCATTTTGGTTCATTTGGTATTTGTGGTTGGTTGAGTTGTGATTTGAGTCTCCTAAGGTGTTTAGGCTACTTAGGGACGGTTACATCTTAATCCACCACCGGTGTCTTGTATCGGTCCATCGACTACATCCACCACGAGCTTCCACATCGACGATGACCATCCATCCTTTGAGACCATCTTCAACCGGAAGCAAGGCCGCTTACACCCGACTTCCTGAAAGGTTAAGTGTGACGAAGTATCCATTCCGTCATACACTTTTCCTTCCTTGCCAATACATCTTGATAGCCCCACCATCTTTGCGAATACCTTCATACCTACTGAGACGAGCTATCCGAGTATTGCCGGGCTTCGCGAAAACTTGTGCACCATAGTGATACGATATCGTATTATTGCATCATTGGACATATCATATAGTGAAATTGCTTGATCCCGTGCATATCCTGTGAGACTTATCTCATGTTTGTGGTTGAGGCTCAATAAGCATAGTGGAAAGTGCTGCATCTTGAGCTTGCGTTGGTTTTCCCCGAAGAGGAAGGGATGATGCAGCAGAGTAGCGTAAGTATTTCCCTCAGTTTTTGAGAACCAAGGTATCAATCAGGTAGGAGGCCACGCTCAAGTCCCTCGTACCTCCACAAAACGATAGCTACTCGCAACCAACGCGATTAGGGGTTGTCAATCCCTTCATGGTCACTTACGAGAGTGAGATCTGATAGATATAATATTTTTGGTATTTTTGGTATAAAGATGCAAAGTAAAAAGTAAAAGCAAAGTAAAAGGCAAAGCAATGTTAAAGTGATGGAGATTGATATGATGAGAATAGACCCAGGGGCCATAGGTTTCACTAGTGGCTTCTCTCAAGAGCATAAGTATTCTACGATGGGTGAACAAATTACTGTTGAGCAATTGACAGAATTGAGCATAGTTATGAGAATATCTAGGCATGATCATGTATATAGGCATCACGTCCGTGACAAGTAGACCGAAACGATTCTGCATCTACTACTATTACTCCACTCATCCACCGCTATCCAGCATGCATCTAGAGTATTAAGTGAAAAACAGAGTAACGCCTTAAGCAAGATGACATGATCTAGAGAGATAAATTCATGCAATATGAAATAAACCCCATCTTGTTATCCTCGATGGCAACGATGCAATACGTGCCTTGCTGCCCCTTCTGTCACTGGGAAAGGACACCGCAAGATCGAACCCAAAGCTAAGCACTTCTCCCATGGCAAGAACTACCAATCTAGTTGGCCAAACCAAACGGATAATTTGAAGAGACTTGCAAAGATAACCAATCATACATAAAAGAATTCATAGAAGATTCAAATATTATTCATAGATAGACTTGATCATAAACCCACAATTCATCGGTCTCAACAAACACACCGCAAAAAGAAGATTACATCGAATAGATCTCCACAAGAGAGGGGGAGAACTTTGTATTGAGATTCGAAGAGAGAGAAGAAGCCATCTAGCTACTAACTATGGACTCGAAGGTCTGAGGTAAACTACTCACACTTCATCAGAGGGGCTAGGATGATGTAAAAGCCCTCCGTGATGATGGCCCTCTTCCGGCGGAGCTCGGGAATAGGCCCCAAGATGGGATCTCATGGATACATAAAGTTGCGGCGGTGGAATTAGGTTTTTGGCTCCTATTCTGATTGTTTGTGGGTACGTAGGTATATATAGGAGGAAGGAGTACGTCGGTGGAGCACCGAGGGGCCCATGAGGCAGGGGGCGCGCCCCCACCCTCGTGACCTCCTATTTGACTCCTTGGAGTAGGGTCCAAGTCTCCTGGATCACATTTGGTGAGAAAATCACGTTCCCGAAGATTTTATTCCGTTTGGACTCCGTTTGATATTCTGTTTCTCCGAAACACTGAAATAGGCAAAAAGCAGCAATTCTGGGCTGGGCCTTCGGTTAATAGGTTAGTCCCAAAAATAATATAAAAGTGGAAAATAAATCCCAATATAGTCCAAAACAGTAGATAATATAGCATGGAGCAATCAAAAATTATAGATACATTGGAGACGTATCAGGCATCCCCAAGCTTAATTCCTGCTCGTCCTCGAGTAGGTAAATAATAAAAAGAGAATTTTTGATGCGGAGTGCTACTTGGCATAATTTCAATGCAAATCTTCTTAATTGTGATATGAATATTCAGATTCGAAAGATTCAAGACAAAAGTTTATATTAACCTAAAAATAATAATACTTCAAGCATACTAACAAAGCAATTATGTCTTCTCAAAATAACATGGCCAAAGAAAGTTATCCCTACAAAATCATATAGTCTGGCTATTCTCTATCTTCACCACACAAAATATTTAAATCATGCACGACCCCGATGACAAGCCAAGCAATTGTTTCATACTCTAACTTTTTCAAAACTTTTTCAATCTTCACGCAATACATGAGCGTGAGCCATGGATATAGCACTATAGGTGGAATAGAATGGTGGTTGTGGAGAAGACAAAAAAGAGAAGATAGTCTCACATCAACTAGGCGTATCAACGGGCTATGGAGATGCCCATCAATAGATATCAATGTGAGTGAGTAGGGATTGCCATGCAACGGATCCACTAGAGCTATAAGTATATGAAAGCTCAAAAAGAAACTAAGTGGGTGTGCATCCAACTTGCTTGCTCATGAAGACCTAGGGCAATTTGAGGAAGCCCATCATTGGAATATACAAGCCAAGTTCTATAATGAAAAATTTCCACTAGTATATGAAAGTGATAACATGAGAGATTCTCTACTATGAAGATCATGGTGCTACTTTGAAGCACAAGTGTGGTAAAAGGATAGTAACATTGTCCCTTCTCTCTTTTTCACTCATCATTTTTTATTTGGTCCTTTTCTCCTTTTTATGGCCTCTTTTTATTTGGGCTTCTTTGGCCTCTTTATTTATTTATTTTATTTTTCGTCCGGAGTCTCATCCCGACTTATGGGGGAATCATAGTCTCCATCATTCTTTCCTCACTGGGACAATGCTCTAATAATGATGATCATCACACTTTTATTTTTCATACAACTCAATACTTAGAACAAAATATGACTCTATATGAATGCCTCCGGCGGTGTACTGGGATATGCAATATGACAATGATGGAGTGTGTCATGATAAACGGAACGGTGGAAAGTTGCATGGCAATATATCTCGGAATGGCTATGGAAATTCCATAATAGGTAGGTATGGTGGCTGTTTTGAGGAAGGTATATGGTAGGTGTATGATACCGGCGAAAGGTGCGCGGTATTAGAGAGGCTAGCAAAAGTGGAAGGGTGAGAGTGCGTATGATCCATGGACTCGACATTAGTCATAAAGAACTCAAATACTTATTGCAAAAATCTAGAAGTTATCAAAGCAAAGTATTACGCGCATGCTCCTAGGGGTATAGATTGGTAGGAAAAGACCATCGCTCGTCCCCGACCACCACTCATAAGGAAGACAATCAATAAATAAATCATGCTCCGACTTCATCACATAACAGTTCACCATACGTGCATGCTACGGGAATCACAAACTTTAACACAAGTATTCCTTAAATTCACAACTACTCAACTAGCATGACTTTTAATATTATCACCTCCATATCTCAAAACAATTATCATGCTTCAATCTTTTCTTAGTATTCAACACACTCAAAAGAAAGTTTCACAAATCTTGAATACCAAGCATATTATTATTAAGCAAATTACCATGCTATTAAGAGACTCTCAAAATAATTTAAGTGAAGCATGAGAGATCAATAGTTTCTTTAAAACAAATCCACCATCGTGCTCTAAAATATCTAAGTGAAGCACATAGAGCAAAATTATAATGCTCAAAAGATATAAGTGAAGCACATAGAGCAAAACTACATAGCTCAAAAGATATAAGTGAAGCACATAGAGCAAAACTACTTAGCTCAAAAGATATAAGTGAAGCACATAGAGTATTCTATCAAATTTTAATTCATGTATGGCTCTCTCAAAAGGTGTGTACAGGGAGGATGATTGTGGCATACTAAGACACAAAGACACAAATAATACAAGATGCTCCAAGCAAAACACATATCATGTTGGTGAATAAAAATATAGCTCCAAGTAAATTACCGATGGAAGTGGACGAAAGAGGGGATGCCTTCTGGGGCATCCCCAAGCTTTGACTTTTTGGTGTCCTTGGATTATATTGGGGGTGCCATGGGCATCCCCAAGCTTAGGCTCTTGCCACTCCTTGTTCCATGATCAATCAAAAGAATTCACCCAAAACTTGAAAACTTCACAACACAAAACTCAAAATAGAAAACTTGTGAGCTCTATTAGCGAAAGAAAACAAAAGACCACTTCAAGGTACTGTAATGAACTCATTCTTTATTTATATTGGTGTTAAACCTACTGTATTACAACTTCTCTATGGATTATAAACTATTTTACTAGCCATAGATTCATCAAAATAAGCAATCAACACACGAAAAAAAGAATCTGTCGAAAACAGAACAGTCTTAGTAATCTGTAGCCAGCGCAATATCTGGAACCCCAAAAATTCTAAAATAAATTTCTGGACGTGAGGAATTTATATATTAATCATATGCAAAAATAATTAACTAAATATCTCTCTTCAAATAAAAATGACAGCAGTTCGTGAGCGCTAAAGTTTCTGTTTTTTACAGCAAGTACAACAAGACTTTCCCCAAGTCTTCCCAACGGTTCTAATTGGCACAAACACTAATTAAACACAAAAAACACAACCAAAACAGAGGCTAAATAATTTATTTATTACTAAACAGGAGCAAAAAGCAAGGAATAAAAATAAAATTGGGTTGCCTCCCAACAAGCCTATCGTTTAACGCCCCTAGCTAGGCATAAAAGTGAGGATAGATCTAGGTATTGCCATCTTTGGTAGGCAATCCATAAGTGGCTCTCATGATAGTTTCATATGGTAATTTTATTTTATTTCTAGGAAAGTGTTCCATGCCCTTTTTAATGGAAATTTAAATCTAATATTCCCTTCCTTCATATGAATAATCGCACCAACCGTTCTAAGGAAAGGTCTACCAAGAATAATAGGGCAAGAAGGATTGCAATCTATATCAAGAACAATGAAATCTACGGGCACATAATTTCTATTTGCAACAATAAGAACATCATTAATCCTTCCCATAGGTTTCTTAATAGTGGAATCTGCAAGATGCAAGTTTAGAGAGCAATTATCAAAATTACGGAAATCTAGCGAATCACACAAAGTCTTGGGAATAGTAGAGACACTAGCACCCAAATCACACAAAGCATAAAACTCATGATCTTTAATTTTAATTTTAATAGTTGGTTCCCACTCATCATAGAGTTTTCTAGGTATAGAAACTTTCAAATCAAGTTTTTCTTCATAAGATTGCATCAAGGCATCAACAATATGTTCGGTGAAGGCTTTATTTTGACTATAAGCATGTGGAGAATTTAGCACGGATTGCAACAAGGAAATACAATCAATTAAAGAGCAACTTTCATAATTAAATTCGTTGATATCCAATATAGTGGGTTTAGCAACATCTAGATTTTTATTTCTTTCAATTCCACTTTCATCAATTTCATCATTAAGATCTAAATACTCCGAATTTTTAGAACGCCTTCTAGGTAAAGGAAGATCATATTCAGTTTCATCAAGATTCATATTGCAAAATAAAGATTTAATAGGAGACACATCAATAACTTTTAGATCTTCATCTTGATTTTCATAGGAATCCGGTTTAGCAGCCATCTTATTAACTAAGGTGGCTTGCATATCCGAAATTTCAGCAGTCATCTTTTCTAGACGAGCAATTTGGGATCTTATACCATCAAATTCTTTAGACATATCATCTAGCTCTTTATTAATATAACTCATAAAACTTTTTTGTTCCTTAAGCTCGTTTCTAAAGAAATTGTTATGCTCAAATTGCAAAACCATAAACTTCCTAACGTTGGTTTCGATCTCCTCTAACCTTTTGAGGTGGAGATCACCAAATCTCGGTTGAGCCATCGCGACAAACAAGCAAACTAGCACACAAGCAATCAAAAAGGCAAGCGGGCAAAAGGGGCAAATAGAGAGGGAGGATAGAGAGAGAGAGATGGCGAATAAAACGAGAGGCAAATGGCAAATAATGTAATGCGAGAGATAGGGATTGTGATGGGTACTTGGTATGTTGACTTCTTGTGTAGACTCCCCAGCAACGGCGCTAGAAATCCTTCTTGCTACGTCTTGAGCTTGCGTTGGTTTTCCCCGAAGAGGAAGGGATGATGCAGCAGAGTAGCGTAAGTATTTCCCTCGGTTTTTGAGAAGCAAGGTATCAATCCAGTAGGAGGCCACGCTCAAGTCCCTCGTACCTGCACAAAACGATAGCTACTCGCAACCAACGCGATTAGGGGTTGTCAATCCCTTCACGGTCACTTACGAGAGTGAGATCTGATAGATATAATATTTTTGGTATTTTTGGTATAGAGATGCAAAGTAAAAAGTAAAAGCAAAGTAAAAGGCAAAGCAAGATTAAAGTGATGGAGATTGATATGATGATAATAGACCTCGAGGCCATAGGTTTCACTAGTGGCTTCTCTCAAGAGCATAAGTATTCTACGGTGGGTGAACAAATTACTGTTGAGCAATTGACAGAATTAAGCATAGTTATGAGAATATCTAGGCATGATCATGTATATAGGCATCACGTCCGTGACAAGTAGACCGAAACGATTCTGCATCTACTACTATTACTCCACTCATCGACCTCTATCCAGCATGCATCTAGAGTATTAAGTGAAAAACAGAGTAACGCCTTAAGCAAGATGACATGATGTAGAGAGATAAATTCATGCAATATGAAATAAACCCCATCTTGTTATCCTCGATGGCAACGATGCAATACATGCCTTGCTGCCTCTTCTGTCACTGGGAAAGGACACCGCAAGATCGAACCCAAAGCTAAGCACTTCTCCCATGGCAAGAACTACCAATCTAGTTGGCCAAACCAAACGGATAATTCGAAGAGACTTGCAAAGATAACCAATCATACATAAAAGAATTCAGAGAATATTCAAATATTATTCATAGATAGACTTGATCATAAACCCACAATTCATCTGTCTCAACAAACACACCGCAAAAAGAAGATTACATCAAATAGATCTCCACAAGAGAGGGGGAAAACTTTGTATTGAGATTCAAAGAGAGAGAAGAAGCCATCTAGCTACTAACTATGGACCCGAAGGTCTGAGGTAAACTACTCGCACTTCATCGGAGGGGCTAGGATGATGTAGAAGCCCTCCGTGATGACGGCCCTCTTCCGGCGGAGCTCCGAAACAGGCCCCAAGATGGCATCTCGTGGATACAGAAAGTTGCTGCGGTGGAATTAGGTTTTTGGCTCCTGTTCTGATCGTTTGGGGGTACGTAGGTATATATAGGAGGAAGGAGTATGTCGGTGGAGCATCGAGGGGCCCACGAGGCAGGGGGCGCGCCCTAGGGGGGCGCCCCCCTCCCTCGTGACATCCTCTTTGACTCCTTGGAGTAGGGTCCAAGTCTCCCGGATCACGTTTGGTGAGAAAATCACGTTCCCGAAGATTTTATTCCGTTTGGACTCCGTTTGATATTCTGTTTCTCCTAAACACTGAAATAGGCAAAAAACAGCAATTCTGGGCTGGGCCTCTGGTTAATAGGTTAGTCCCTAAAATAATATAAACAGGAGCAAAAAGCAAGGAATAAAAATAAAATTGGGTTGCCTCCCAACAAGCACTATCGTTTAACGCCCCTAGATAGGAATAACAAGCAAGAATAGATCTAGGTATTGCCATCTTTGGTAGGTAATTCTTCAATGAGGCATCTATCTCCCTTAGGAAGTTCTTTCTTTCTAGTGATTATCAAACTCTTAGGCACAAGATCTAAAAATTCATTTGTAGCAATTGGTTCCTTAATGATAGCAAAAAGATTGGGATGAATACTTATAGATTTAAGATCCACAGTTTCCTTACTAGATGATTCACCCTTATTTTTAGGAACACACATAAGTTTGGCAATTTTAGTAGGAGGAGTTGGAGTATTCTTTACGGAAGAAAAAGCGGTTCCCAAGTTCGTAATGATACCCTCAAGTTTATCGATTCTAGTAGAATCTAAGTTTATTTTCTCATTAACAATGGGTTCCTTTTCCTTAATATTTTTCAAAGTCATTCCTACCTTAGATCCGTATTGGGTAATTTGATTGTGGATCTCTTTATCTAGATTTTCAATTAATTCAATAGTAGCAACTTTATTTTCAATAATTTCAAGTCTTTGCATAACATGCTCCAAAGTTAACATAGTTCCATTAACCAAAAGAGGTGGTGAGACAAATAAATCTAACATAGCATTATAAGAACCAAAAGTATGGCTACCCAAGAAATTCCCTCCGGTAATGGTATCAAGGATATATCTATACCAAGGACTAGCACCTACATAATTTTTTTGGAGAAGAACTGAAGTAGATTGCTTCCTTGTAGATCTATTTTGAGCATTGTAAATTCTATACCAAGCATCTTTTAGATTTTCTCCCTCCCTTTTTTTAAAATTTAGAACTTCATTCTCGGGAGACAACAGAGAAGATATGAGACTACCCATGACAACAAGCAAGCAAACTAACACACAAGCAAACAAAAGGCAAACGGGAAAAGGAGGAAAATAGAGAGGGAGAGGGAGGATAGAGAGAGAGGGCGAATAAAACGGCAAGGGTGAATTGGGGGGAGAGGAAAATGAGAGGCAAATGGAAAATAATGTAATGCGGGAGATAGGGATTGTGATGGGTACTTGGTATGTTGACTTTTGCGCAGACTCCCCGGCAACGGCGCCAGAAATTCTTCTTGCTACCTCTTGAGCACTAGTTGGATTTCCCCGAAGAGGAGAGGATGATGCAGCAAAGTAGCATAAGTATTTCCCTCAGTTTTTGAGAACCAAGGTATCAATCCAGTAGGAGGCTACGCTCGAGTTCCTTGTACCTACACAAAAACAATAGCTCAACGCAACCAACACGCTTAGGGGTTGTCAATCCCTTCACGGTCACTTACGAAACTGAGATCTGATAGAGATGGTAAATAATATTTTTGGTATTTTTGGTATAGAGATGCAAAGTGAAAAGTAAAAGGCAATGTAAAAACAAAGCAATAATAAAGTGATGGAGATTAATATGATGAGAAAGAGACCCGGGGGCCATAGGTTTCACTAGTGGCTTCTCTCAAGAGCATAAGTATTCTACAGTGGGTGAACAAATTACTGTTGAGCAATTGACAAAATTGAGCATAGTTATGAGAATATCCAGGTATGATCATGTATATAGGCATCACGTCCGAGACAAGTAGACCGAAACGATTCTGCATCTACTACTATTACTCCACTCATCGACCGCTATATAGCATGCATCTAGAGTATTAAGTTAAAAACAGAGTAACGCCTTAAGCAAGATGACATGATGTAGAGGGATAGTTTCATGCAATATGATAAAAACCCCATCTTGTTATCCTCGATAGCAACGATACAATACGTGCCTTGCTGCCCCTTCTGTCACTGGGAAAGGACACCGCAAGATCGAACCCAAAGCTAAGCACGTCTCCCATGGCAAGAACAACCAATCTAGTAGGCCAAACCAAACTGATAATTCGAAGAGACTTGCAAAGATAACCAATCATACATAAAAGAATTCAGAGAAGATTGAAATATTATTCATAGATAGACTTGATCATAAACCCACAATTCATCGATCTCAACAAACACACCGCAAAAAGAAGATTACATCGAATAGGTCTCCATGAGAGAGGGGGAGAACATTGTATTGAGATCCAAAAAGAGAAAAGAAGCCATCTAGCTACTAACTATGGACCCATAGGTCTGAAGTAAACTACTCACACTTCATTGAAGGGGCTTGGATGATGATGTAGAAGCCCTCCGTGATCGATGCCCCCTCCGGCGGAGCTCCGAAACAGGCCCCAAGATGGGATCTCGTGGATACAGGAAGTTGCGGCGGTGGAATTAGGTTTTTGGCTCTGTCTCTGATCGTTTGGGGGTACGTGGATATATATAGGAGGAAAAAGTACGTCGGTGGAGCTTCGAGGGGCCCACGAGGCAAGGGGTGTGCCCTAGGGGGGCGCGTCCTCCACCGTCGTGACCGCCTTGTGGGTTTCTTGACGAAGGGTCCAAGTCTCTTGGATCTTATCTGATGAGAAAATCACGTTTCCGAAGGTTTCATTCTGTTTGGACTCCGTTTGATATTCCTTTTCTTCGAAACCCTAAAACAGGCAAAAAACAGCAATTCTGGGCTGGGCCTCCGGTTAATAGGTTAGTCCCAAAAATAATATAAAAGTGGATAATAAAGCCCAATAATGTCCAAAACAGTAGATAATATAGCATCGAGCAATCAAAAATTATAGATACGTTGGAGACGTATCTATCGCATCTGACATAATTCTCCATCACTGATCCATTGCCTACGAGCTTTTCATATATTGTTCTTCGCTTATTTACTTTTCCGTTGCTACTGACAATCACTATAAAACCAAAACTGCTACCGTTACTTTTGCCACCGTTACCACTACTATCATATTACTTTGCTACTAAATACTTTGCTGCAGATATTAAGTTTCCAGGTGTGGTTGAATTGACAACTCAGCTGCTAATACTTGAGAATATTCTTTGGCTCCCCTTGTGTCGAATCAATAAATTTGGGTTGAATACTCTACCCTCGAAAACTGTTGCGGTCCCCTATACTTGTGGGTTATCAACCTTGCCCATGAGACCCCGTGTCCATGGGCCCCACAGACCCCGTGCGCACGGGCTCATGTGGCAGGTCTCTGGATACCCCGTGCGCACAGGCTCCACTTACCCTGTGCACACGGGGGCCCCTGAGTGTTGCTGCGGGCTTTGCCCATGTAATCCCCATTTTGCCCCTGCTTACCCCTTCATCCCTTGGACCTATATATACTCCTCTTCCTCCTCCATTTAGACGGTGCGAAGAATAGATCTAAACATTAGAGCTTAGCTCATGTATCTCCCCTTGTGGGATTCCTCTTGAGAGAGAAGACTCCATTGGAGTACAAGACCTCCATTGGGGAAGATCCTTAGGGATTCAAGACCCCTGTTGGGGATATTACTACTGGGCGTAAACCGGCCAGCTGTCAGGACCCCGATTCCAAGTCACATCGATCTAGCCGGTAACACCTCATATCACATTGCGGCCTCACGCATGGTATCCCCACGGTAGTCGCCTTACCATGGCCCGGGACCATTTGCGCCTTTTGGCTCACGTATATGATAGTGTCGCTAGCATCCATATGACAGAGAACCCGGGCCTACATGGCTAGTCGTGAACCCAAAGCGGCGCAGACCTATGGAGACAGGCATACATGAATCACATCGAGCATGTCGGTCATCAGCGAGTGAATCCGGGCTGTAGCACTGGGCTAACAGGACTCCGGGGAACCCAGGCTGTAGCAGGCTAGGCAGGACTTCGGATGTCACCGCGTGACATTTCCCCGAAGGGACAGACATAGGAACGAAGTGAAACACATGCCGGCCAGTCAAGTGTCCTGAGCAGTAGTGCTGGGCTAGCAGGACTCCGGTGAACCGGGCTGTAGCAGACTACTATGGCTCGAGGAACACTAGACTACATTTCCCCATAAGAAAGGCTGCCAAGGATAAACAACTAGATTGTCGGATCCCACTCATACCAAGCATTTCAATCATACACACAATATGCCCGATATGAGTACATACAACAAGGCATCACAACAAAACTCTACAACTCAAGTACTTTATTTAAAGGCTCCAGAGAGCCATACATAACATGTTCATACAGGTAGGGGTCACATGACCCGACACTCAAGTGATACAAGCATACAAGCACATGCGGAAGCAAATAGTCTGAGTACAGACACTAGAAAGGAAGAAGGCTTCTCGAAGCCTGTCTATCTACATAGGGCCCTTCATGGCCAGGATCACCACCTGGGTGGCTAGTCACTCATCAACATCGAGGTCTACATAAAACCCATCGGAGGGGGCGGTGTTGTCGTCTGAAAACAGTAATTAAACAAACATGAGTACAAAGGTACTCAGCAAGTCTTACATAAGATCCTACTATACATGCTCATTCTCAAGAAGGTGGTGGGGTTATTGCAGCAATCCAGCTTTGACTCTTGGCTAAGCTCTCCTACGAAACTTCTCTAGTAAAAATAGTTTTCGCACACGAGTCCACTACTCACCAACACAATACTCCACCGGGGATGCTCCCTCGTCATCCTACAAGAGGGCTATCCTCGGTACTCACACTTATCTTGAGTCTTTTAGTAGTATCCATTAACTTGTCTATGAACTGTATAGGCAACCAAGTAGTCCTTTACCGCGGACGCGGCTATTCGAATAGTTTTATACCCTGCAGGGGTGTACTTCTTCATACACGCATTCACCACTTACCGCCGTTTACACGACATGTACTCGGCAACCTTCAAGCGGAAGCCCAATGAGGGTGTCGGCCACGGCCTACCTAAGCACTCAAGCCTCCAGTCCAGGTTTATCGCCTATCCAGGTTCCACCCGCAGGGAGTCCGGCCGAGGTTTCCACATACGACCCCAAACAATGTGAACAGGGTTCCCGAGACACCAAACGGGTGGCTCGGTACACCGTGGCACGGTGTATCTACCGCAACATAGCCCACCCCTAGGGTCAGCGCTACGCACGGCCGCCAACACATAACCTACAAACACCAGAAACTATTTGCAACTCCTGGACAGAGTACTAGGGTGATTAAGAAGCCGAGAGGGTCCATTTGTTTTGGGCCCAATGTATGGTAGTAACTGCATCTTAAATCACACATACAGATCTCAGTTCTTATGGACGGCCTCAATGAAACAACCCACCATGTACTCCTACATGGCCTCTCATCGATATCTTTACCAAATCATGTTCAACACATCCCTCACATTACCGATATAATCATTTCACTCTAGCCCATCACCCAGATGGACCAGACCTGACACAACTCTAAGCATAGCAGGCATAGCAAGGTAGGAAACACATACATGGCTCAATCAACTCCTACACATGCTAGTGGGTTTCATCTAGTTACTGTGGCAATGACAGGTCATGCAGAGGATAAGGGTTCAACTACCGTAGCACACAGCAGTTTGAATCACGTTGTCTTAATGCAGTAAACAAGAGCAGAAGCGAGAACATGGGTTTGTATCGGAATGATCAATGGGTTTCTTGCCTGATGTAGTGGTAGTAGGGTACTGCCCTTCAGACGAATACCCGGGGTTATCCTCGGAGGCAGAACCTACCACGAAAGGCACACCGAACATAATCAACACATGACAATATGCAACAATATGATGCATGCTATGACATGGCAAGATGAAAGTGTCTTGGCCTAATGCAAGCTAAAACAGAAGGGGATGAACTCATTTGAATCAAAGACTCAAATGTTAGCTCATTTAACATAGCCTTATTAGTGCATTATCTTATTCTGCTTAAACAGCAAGGTTAACTTGTTTTGTCATGCATGAAACCATTAAAGATGGATAGATTTAATTTTTCTGATCATTTTTCATATATAACTTGTTTGATTTGGAGCTATGGTTGATTTTCTATGATTTTTAGAAGTTTTGGCTATTTTCTAGAATTTCCTATATAAGAATAATTCCAGTAATTGAATTAATGCGTCAACATGACATAGGTGTGACATCAGCGGGTCAACTGGGTCAGCTAGGTCAAACCTGACTGGTGGGCCCTGTCTGTCAGTGTCTCAGCTAATTAACAGAATTATGTTAGTGCTAATTAACTATCAGTGGGACCTGGGCCCACATGTCAGTGACTAAACTAATTAAAATTAGTTAAAACTAATCCTAAACTAATTCGCAGGCCGACCCCACCTGTCATAGACTCAGGGAGGAAGTCAACCTGGGCCCACATGGGGTCAAATATAGTCAAACTCGCCGGCGTTTACCCGCGTGCGAGGCCAGACGCGGCAGAGGGCTCGGGTTTTGCACTCCGGCGACCAAAAGGACGGCGAAGACCATCTACGTGTTGCGGGGAGTGAGCCGCGTCGAGTGGTGGCAGTAGCCGGAGCTGGGGTGGCCGGAAACGACGGCGGCGAGCACGTCCGCGGCGGCCGGAGTTCGGGCGAGGTTGAACTAGTCGCTAGCAGGCACGGTGAGGGGCGTGCGGGGGTTCTACGGGCTCCTGCTAGTGCGTGGAAGACGAAGGCATGCTCGGTTGCAACCCAACGTGGCTGTGGCCACGACGGCGACGTGCGGTGGCGGCGGCGAGCTTCGGCTTTGATGGCCGTGGTGGTTAGAGGACGCATACGAGGGCGGGGAGAGGGGGAAACGGTGGCGGAGCTCACAGCGGTTGCAAGGGAGCGAACGACAAGCTCAGGGAAGGGCTGGAGCGAGCGGGGCGGCGAGGGGGATCTCCAGCGATCGAGGTTGAAGACGAGCTCGGTGCAGCATCTCCAGGGCGAGCGAGCGCTCGGGGATGGGTCGAGGCGAAGCAGTGGACGACGACGGAGCTTCTTGGCATGGCGAGGCAACGAATGGACGGCGGTGGCTATGGTGGAGCTTGTCGGCGGCGACGGTTGCGCTCGGCAGGGAAATGGGGAGAGAGCCAGAGAGGGGGAGAGGGCCACGGGGAGAGTGGGGAGAAGAGAGGGGGACGTGGGGGTCGGCGTGGCACTCGTGGATGCATCCAGGGCATCGGCGGAAGCAGGAGGTGGCCGGCGTGTGGCCGCGGGCGCCGGCCACGCGCTTCTCGTCCTCCTGGCGAGAGGAGGAGGACGACTGGCAAGAGCCAGTGGACTAGACCGAGCCGGTGGGCTGGTAGGCTGCGCCAGGTAAGTTTCTGTTCTCTCTCTCCTTTTCTGTTTTTTATTTATTTTATTATTTTTGTAACTTCAAGGCTTTATTAAAAATTCCAGGGCATTTCCATAAATCATAAAATTATTCATGGCTACTGCTTAGGATATATCCAACAGCAAACATTTTAGTTTATGATTATTTGAGCATTTAAAATATTTTATAGCATTTAAATGCCCAAATGCAAATACTAAAAGGATTAATCCAATGACCTTAAAATGTCCTAGAAAAATGTGCACCATTTTTGTCAAAGGTTTTAGCTCAAAACAAAAAGGGTGGGCTTTTTAGAAGGGCATTTCAGGTTCATTGAAAAAGTTTTTAGTAAACCCTAGTTGTTCCAGGGGGGGTGCTGGGGGTTCTGTCATCCCCATTTCAAATTTAAGAGAAAATTAAACATGATGCACACTCTAATGCTTGAACTAGCTAGGGTGTGACACCAGGAGTAGCCGGATTAACTTTATGAAGATTAGAAGCCCATGAAGACGTGAGAATGATGGCGCTTTACGAAGGCCCAAGGCCCAAAGGCGAGTTAAGGCCTGTAGATGTAAACTGACCTTGTTATGTAACTTGCATTGTAAGATAGGAAGGGTAGAGACCGAGCCGGACACGTTTATGATCCGGCCTCGGGACTCTGTAAACCGGCGGGCGTCAACCTATGTATATAAAGGGACGACCCGACAGCGGTTTAGGGACAACAGACGACTCGAGAGCTAGACAAAGCGGATTCGCTCCCTGGCCTTTGAAACCCTAGCAATACCAATCACAACTAGACGTAGGCTTTTACCTTCCTCGAAGGGGCTGAACTAGTATAAAATTCTCCGTGTCCCCTTGTCCGGTTTAACCCCTTAAAGCTAAGCCGTAGCGATGGCTCCACGACTAAGTCCTTTCACAAGGACATCTGCCGTGACAAACCCACGACAGTTGGCGCTCACCATGGGGCTATCGCACGATGGTTTTGATTTCTTGAAGGGCAGCTTAGATGGACTTAAGGGATACGCTGTGGGCCGGATGACGAAGAGTCATCGCGGCAAGCTCTACATCGACAACGCGGGATGGGGTCCTGAGTCCGATTCAATCGAATACGGGTACCGGGTCCCCTTTGGTGGGATTCACGTCTTCATCGGCAAGATCGGCGAACCGGCCCCTGAGCTGGACATCTGCACCGACATCATCGAAACAGCTCGGCGTGCAAGTCCCTCACCGGTTCAGCCCGAGGCAAGGCATGTCTTCGTGGGTGTCATCCATGGATCGAGGTATGAGGACGGACCAGTGTCCGATGGAGAGACTATGGTGTGTTCTGATGACGAGTCTTCTAGAGAGACCGAATCACTTTACCAGTTGCAGGACGGCCGGATTGATGGAGGATCCGAGGGCAACAGTATTCCGGATTCCCCCGATCTACCAAACCGGCCCCATCTTCATGGCCGGCACACAATCGGCGCCTCATTCATCTACCGCCGCAGCAATGCTCTCTGGTTCAACAACGGCCACACTAGCAGGGGCAGGAAGCTTGGTGCTGCCTCCGGCCCAAGTCCTGTCTGATTTGTTCGACGCTTTGGCAACATTGATGGCCGCGGAGGTGGATGCAGCAACCATGGATCAGCACAATGCGGAGATTGCAAAGGTAAAAGATCAGATAGCCTAGGCTAAAGCGGACCTGGCAATAGAGAATACTAGGATGGCTACAGAGCGGGCTAAATTGGAAGCACAGGCCTACCAGATTAGACTGTATCAGAATGCTTCAGAGGAAGTCATGAGAAGAAGGTATCGATCACGTCTCCCGTCGGTTTATGAGCCGCAGAATCTCTTCAACACACCAGGAGTAGGAGCTGGTAGCCAACCCACACTAAACTTGGCGGGGGCGCCGGGAACAGGAGCGCCAGTTCAACCGCGCACGACGGACCCGCCTCGCCAGAACAACGTTGTGCCACAGTTGTACCAACATCGCCCGGGCATTATTCCAACCCGTTGGACAACATTGTGGCTGCCGCTTCACGCCTGGCGGCCCTCCCAACCGACGGCGAGTCACCAGTTGCAGTGGAAGCACGTCGGTCCAGGGATCTCCTTCAAACAACACTAAATCAACAGCAGGCGTATTCACACAGTTGTGAGAGGATTCATTCCACTCCCCGTCCAAGCCAGAGCTATAGCAGACACGTGGAGGACGAACCGGCCATGTCCATTATTGCGCGTCACCGAAATTCACCACGAGGGAACAACCCGGCCGGGGGAGGTGCTAATGCGCAAGATGTTGTGGACCATGGTCGCGCACGTCGGGAGGCGGAGTTGGCGGCTCGATACGGAGCATGACAACATACTCCGGTTCACCCCATGGCCTCCGTGGAGCCAGGAGTGATGTTCAGTTCCTTAGGGGGGCGTGTCTAAACCCCGCTTTGCATGATGTGAGACTGCCCAAGGATTTCAAGGGACCTCATAAGGTACCAAATTACACCGCCGATTTGCAACCA
This sequence comes from Triticum aestivum, assembly GCF_018294505.1. Classification (NCBI taxonomy): domain Eukaryota; kingdom Viridiplantae; phylum Streptophyta; class Magnoliopsida; order Poales; family Poaceae; genus Triticum; species Triticum aestivum. The sequence goes on from NC_057797.1 coordinate 67,521,061, forward strand.
GAAGCGTGGGTGGAGAGCTATGAGATGGCAATGGAGATGTTAGATGTGGATGAGGCAGTGTGTGCTAAATATTTCACCATGATGTTGGAAGGAACAGCTCGCACTTGGTTGAAGAGCTTGCCGACCAACTCTATTGGATCATGGGCCGAATTGAAGCACCGGTTTATCCAAAACTTCAAGGATACGTGTAAGCAGCCGATGTCAATCATGGATCTGGCCGCTTGTGTCCAAGAGGAAGGGGAGTCCACGACCCATTGGGTCAAACGGGTCTCAGCAATTTTGCATTCATCAGATCATATCAATGCAGGCACTGCAGTGTTAACATTAGAGGGAAATTGTCATTTCAAACCGCTAAAACAGAAATTGGGAAGGCTCACATGTCACTGCAATGATATGTCAACACTCATGTCCGCTTTGGTTAAATACGCCGATTCAGATAATACCAAGGATCCAGATTCAGAGGAGGACAAATCGGAGAAAGGTAAGAAGAACGGCAATGCCAAGGGTCAACAGCATAATCCGGCAGGCCACGAAAACGGTGGTAAGCGCAAGGCCGACATTAGCTTGGACTTTGTTGCAAATACCAACGCGCAGGAGAATGGCCAGCGCCGTAAGGGCAAGCAGCCCCAGAGGGGTGGAGGTTCAGGCCCCAATTTGGAGCGCTTATTAAATCAACCCTTTCCAAAGCATGGATCGAAGGAGAAGCCGGCATCACATCTTTGGAAGGACTGTTATATCATGCGGGATTTCAAGAATTCCAATATGTTCCAATATGACAACAGCCCGCCTGGCGGTTCAGGAGGAGGTTTCCATGGGCCGGTTTACGAAGGTGGTAGTTCCGGTTCAGGGTTTCAAGGCAACCAAACCGGACATGTAAATCAAGGGTACCAAGGCAACCAGGGAGGTTACAACCATCAGGGGAATCAGCAGCAGCAGCAGAAGTCGGGTTATCAGAGCAATCCCAAACAATTGAACAACGGGTAATATCATGTCTTCACTACTAGTTTGTGCAAACGTGATCAGAAGCTTCACAAAAGGGCAGTAAACTCTGTTGAGCCGGTAGTACCTTAGTATTTACGCTGGTCTGAGCAACCTATTTTGTGGAGTAGAGATGATCACCCACCCCGGGTTGATAATCTAGGTCACTTGGCCCTGGTGGTAGCCCCTCAAGTTGGGGGATACAAGTTCACTAAAGTGCTCATGGAAGGGGGAAGTAGTATCAATATTTTGTATTATGATACATTCCGCCGTACGGGGTTGACAGATAAGGATCTTAAACCGTCAAATACGGTCTTTCATGGTGTGGTGCCTGGTAAGTCTGCATATCCTGTTGGCAAGATAGCTTTGGAGGTAGCTTTTGGAGATGACTATGATTCAAGGTCAGAAACATTGACATTCGAGGTGGTAAAGATCAAAAGTCCGTACCACGCTTTGTTTGGGCGGCCGGCTTATGCTAAGTTTATGGCAAGGCCATGTTATGTTTATCTACAGATTAAAATGCCAGGTCATAAAGGGACTATCACAGTACATGGAAGTAGAAATATTGCTTTGGAGTGTGAAGAAGGTGATGCGGCTTATGCTGAGTCGGTTTGTGCCATGGAGGAGTTGAAATTCTATAAGGAGCAAGTTGATCCGGCAGACATGACCTCTTTGAAAAAGCCAACTACAGAACATGATCCAGCGTTGAAGTTCAAATCGGCTACATACACTAAGATGGTTGACTTTGTTCCTAGCGATTCATCCAAACAGTTCAACATCAGCGCTAACCTGGATCCCAAATAGGAAAGCGCGCTCATCGAGTTCATCCGTGAGAATCGGGACATCTTTGCATGGAAACCTTCTGACATACCAGGTGTACCGAGGGAACTCGCTGAGCACACACTCAACATTGATCCTAAGTTTAAACCGGTCCGGCAGTTCCTCCAACGTTTCAATGAAGAGAGACGCAAGGCTATAGGTGAAGAGGTAGCCCGTCTGTTGGCCGCAGGATTCATTGTCGAAGTTTTTCATCCAGAGTGGTTAGCTAATTCGGTGCTGGTTCTTAAGAAAAACGGCACTTGGTGCATGTGTGTGGACTACACAGATTTAAACAAGGCTTGCCCTGCAGACCCCTTTACTCTCCCTCGCATTGATCAGATAATTGATGCTACGGCGGGTTGTGACCGTTTGTGTTTTCTGGATGCCTACTCTGGTTATCATCAGATCAAAATGGCGGTTAAGGACCAGGATAAGACAACTTTCATAACTCCCTTTGGAGCCTTCTGCTATGTTTCCATGCTTGTTGGACTCAAGAGTGCCCGGGAAACTTACCAGCGATGTGTTCAGAATTGCCTTCATAAACAAATTGGGCGCAATGTTCATGCATATGTGGATGATATTGTGGTCAAGTCCAGAAAGGAGGAGACATTGATAGATGATTTATGAGAAACCTTTGACAATCTCCAGGTTTACAAGATGATGCTCAATCCGGAGAAGTGTGTTTTTGGTGTCCCGGCAGGCAAGCTCTTGGGTTTTTTGGTGTCAAACAGAGGCATTGAGGCCAATCCGGAAAAGATTGCAACAATTACGTCCTTGGCTAAACCAGCGTGTATCAACGATGTTCAACGTCTGGCCGGCCGGAATACAGCCTTGAGCCGGTTTATCAGTCGCCTTGGAGAGAAGGCCATCCCCTTATATCAGATGCTCAAGAAAACAGATAACTTTGTCTGGAGTGAGGCAGCTGATAAGGCGTTCGAGGATCTAAAGAGGCAGCTAGCTGAACCGCCCGTGCTTGCAGCGCCGATCGATAAAGAGCCATTATTACTATATGTGGCTGCTAATGCCCGGGCTTTTAGCGTAGCCATTATGGTAGAGCGCAAGGAGCTTGGCAAGGAATATCCGGTTCAACGGCCGGTTTATTATATCAACGAGGTGCTCATTGAGTCAAAGTAGAGGTACCCGCATTGGCAGAAGCTGGTATATGGGGTGTTTATGGTGAGCCGGAAGCTTAAACATTATTTTCAGGGCCATCCTATCACAGTGGTCAGTTCAGCTCCTCTGGGCGACATCATTCAAAATAGAGAAGCAACTGGCCGGATTGCCAAGTGGGCCATTGAGCTTGGAACTCATGGGCTCAAGTATATACCCCGCACAGTGATTAAATCCCAGGCACTCGTGGATTTCATCAATGATTGGACGGAGTTACAGGCACTTGAAGAGAAACCAGATAATACATATTGGATTCATTTTGATGGATCCAGACAGTTGGAGGGCTCGGGGGCTGGAGTCACACTAACTTCCCCACGAGGTGACAAGTTTTGTTATGTCCTCCGTTTAATGTTCCCTTGTACTAACAATGCAGCTAAATATGAGGCCTTGCTCCACGGTCTTCGGATGGCTAAGGAGATGAATTTGAGCCGGGTTAAGTGCTTCGGCGATTCAGATCTAGTGGCTCAACAGGTGTCTGACACTTGGGACTCTAAGGACCCTCTCATGGCTGCATATCGGCGAGAGGTGGACGCAGTGGCTGGTCACTTTAAAGGTTATCAGGTGGACCATATAGACCGGCGGAAGAATGAAGCGGCGGACGCTTTAAGTCGTCTTGGTTCCCAGTGTAAACCGGTCCCGCCCAATGTTTTTCTTGATGTGTTGCATAATCCGTCAGTCAAAGTGCCAACTAAAGAAGATTTGTCTATTCCTGATCCAGAGGCTCAGTTGGTGGCAGCTCTTCATGCCATACCGGATTGGACGATCCCATATCTGGCTTACATGAACCGTGGTGAATTACCAGATGATGAAACATTGGCTCGACAGATAATCCGGCGTTCCAAGTCCATGACCATACTCGACGGGGAGTTACATCGTTACAGTGTTTCAGGAGCAATTCAACGCTGTGTTTCTCCTCAAGAAGGTTGTGAGATTTTGCGAGAAATCCATGAAGGGGATTGCGGTCACCATGCTGGTTCAAAGTCGTTGGTTGCCAAAGCTTTTTGCCACAGTTTTTACTGGTTGATGGCGCATATTGATGCGGAGGGTTTAGTCAAGAGATGCGATGGATGTCAAAAATTTGCCCGCCTTGCGCATGTTCCGGCTCAAGAGTTGCGGATGATTCCAATTATGTGGCCATTTGCAACTTGGGGGCTTGATATGGTTGGACCCTTCAAGCGCTCTAAGGACAAAAAGACCCACCTGTTAGTAGCAGTTGATAAATTCACTAAATGGGTGGAGGCAGAGCCAGTCAGCAAGTGTGTTGCAGCCACGGCGGTTCAATTCATTAAGAAGGTGATATTCCGGTTTGGCTTTCCACACAACATTATAATAGATGATGGTACTAATCTGTCAAAAGGGGAGATGGAAGAATTATGTCAACGTGAGCACATCCGGCTTGATCTAGCATCGGTGGCTCACCCCCAATCTAATGGTCAAGTAGAAAGGGCAAATCAAGAAATTCTACGGGGTATCAAACCAAGGCTTATGGTTCCCTTAAAGCGGACGCCGGGTTATTGGGTTGAAGAGCTATCTTCTGTGTTATGGAGCATCAACACCACACCCAATAGGTCTTCGGGTTACACACCTTTCTTCATGGTCTATGGAGCGGAAGTGATTCTTCCTAGTGACATCTGTCACGATTCACCTTGTGTGGCAGCTTATGTTGAAGCTGATAATGAGACGACACGTCAGGATTCATTGGACCTGTTGGATGAAGAGCGTGATCTTGCAGCAGCACGATTGGCGATTTATCAACAAGATCTCCAACGTTATCACAGCCGCTGGGTTAAAACCAGAACCTTTCAAGAAGGTGATTTGGTGCTCCGGCTCATCCAGGATCAGACTGATATGCACAAGTTATCCCCACCTTGGGAAGGACCCTTTGTGGTCAGCAAAAATCTGCACAACGGATCTTACTACCTCATTGATGTTCGAGAGCATGAAGACTCATGTCAATCGGAGGAGGAGACCAAGCGGCCATGGAACATAGCTCTTGTTCGGCCTTACTATACTTGAAGCCATAGGCTCCTCATCTGTACATATTTATGACAGTGTATATATCATATAATAAACCGGAGCCTCCGTTATAAGCGGGGTATCTATTCTTTTTATATCCTGTGTGTGCTTTTACAAGTTAACTGACAAAGCGGAGTTTTGTTAATTCGGCTTTAGCAGCTGCATAGATATAAAGAAAATCACTAGGGGGCGTGGTCATATTTGAACTACAACTACACCTCTTGATCGATTTTTAAACCACGAAGGGATATCACTAGGGGGCTTGGTTGTCCTCACACCATAGCTACACCTCTTGATAGGCATTTAAGCCACAAAGGGAAAATTTTGTGGAGCCAAAGAGAGTGTTGTACACAGTACAGACTCAAACATGGGCACACACTGAGCATCGCTCACAAAGTTACTTGGGGGCTCTTTTTGCAAAGAAACAAAGAGTTTGAAAGGACCCTCGTAATTGGCTATCAAGCCACGGCTTGGAAGCCTGGTGTATTCACCTAAAAACCAGGGTTAACCCACCTTCATCAAGTAAGCCACTCCTATCCAGGTAATCCTGGTATGACCCATCGAACATTTGACAAGTCAATCTTTTACAGACCCTGAACTTGTCACAGTCAAAATGATGATTGGTTAATTGGAGGCCCATCTTAAAAGGCTTTGTTAAATGGTTTAACTCAGAGGCCTGGCAGCCCATGAAAAGCCTCGATTTGGAGCCTGGCAGCTCATAAAAAGCCTTGCATATTTTCCTGTTTGAATTTTGTTTGTTGAAAATCATAAGTATTTTTTTGATAATCTGACATCCTTGACCCGGCTTGCTTCTCAACTACATGTTGTGGGCACATGATCAATTATAAACCGGTGTTCATTGACCCGGTCTGGTTTGACTAAATCGCCAGTGTTATAAAGAAAATCCGGTGGTTATCCCAGTCCGGTTTAATATATAGACCGACATTATGAGGATGGAGTTATCAAAGTTCCGGATTGGTATTAACACCTTTGCCGTATACATGTTTGGTCAACCAATGAGGTATTTTCTGTACATTACTTTTTGTACAAACACTTGATTATTCATCTAGGTACTATATACTTCTTGGACATCATGACACGTCTAGCGGTAAACCACTAGATACTTTTAAGTTGTTGTACCCAGGAACGCAATTCATCATGGTTTATGCATAAATATATCCCAAAGGGCGGCACAGATTGTCACAAAGTATTATGAAACATGCTCGATGGCATGGCAGATAACGGAGTTTCAGCTATCCTATTACATGAAGCTTCAAAGCGTCTCAAACAGTATCATTATTTTTCACAGTAGCTATATAAACCGGCGATCGGATCAAGACTCTTCATCGCGACGGTTTGACGGTTGAGGGTCAGTTGGTGTAGGCACTTCTTCATCCCTCCCTAGCCGCTGGAAATCAGCCATTGACCAATCGATTCCAGTTAACGCTTGGAACACTGCTTCCTCATGGATAAGATTGGAAGGGTTAATATCAGGGGCGTAAGTGTGCTTACAAATCGGAGGCACAAGTTCTTCGACTTCATGGATGTCGGCCGGTTGTCTTTTCCCTTCTGCATCATAAAACGGTTGAAAATGGGACAAATCGGTATCATCAGCCAACTTGCTGGCTGCTGGCCGCATCTGTTTGGTCAGCCGCCGAAGATCATCATTGTTGAAGTTTGAATCGTCTTCTTTAACGCCTGGGTATCCTTTAATGATATCCTCTGCTTCAAGGTCTGGAATCCAGGCTTTGGCTCGAATAAGGGCGGTTAAAGCTCCTGCTCTGGCAGCTGCTCTCTTCAACTCGGTAATACGGGCTGGTAACATGCCTAGCTTCTCAAGGGTCTCCTTAATCAAAGTTGGAGCTGGTTTGTTATAAGCTGCCGTGCTAATAACCCGTTGAGACCCAAAGTATAGCTGTTCAACCAATGTATATGCCGCTTTGAGCTTCATCCGCATATCTGTACCAAGATGAGTGATCCGAGTGCCTACCAAAGATTTTATCAACATTTTTGTCAGTTATAAGATTCATCGACTGGCGTAACACACATAAGCAGACACTTACCAAAGATAGCAGGGGTCATAGCATTGATTTGGCGTTTCAAACCAGCTAGTTCTTCAACCACTGGCTTCAGGGCTGCCTCGGCGTCTACAGCTCTTTTGGTTAAACCGGATTTCTGGGTTTCCCATTTAGCACGCTCTTGGTTGAAGGATTATTTCAGTTTTTCCATTACGGTCGGGGCCTGGGTCAGTTCCTCTTTGGCTTTTGCAGCCTCGGCTTGTTGTGACTTCACATTCTCTTGCAAGTCAGAATTTTGGGTATCTTTGCTTCTCAGTTCAGTCTGCCACGTTGAAGGTATGTTAAACAAACAACATATATATGTGCTAAAGTACAAAGCGTATAACAAAGTTATGCCCTTCATACTTGGGGGCTAATGCCTATTTGCTCTCAAGTACTACACTTTATACAAGTCTCCAGAACAATGCAAGCATTATCCTTGACACTTGGGGGCTAATGTGCGTCTGTTCTAAAACGGATGTGTGTATTAAAAACTGGATTAACTTGCCAACTTAAACCGGCCTTTGGGGGCTATGCTGCAGAAAGTTATCTAATTTTTTCAAGATGAGTCTTATCTATTATTAGCGACCTGCCATTGCAAGGATCAATGATGAGATGCTTAAAGTGTTACAAAGACCCGGTTTGTGATTAACAATCATAAAATGGCCCTTGGGGGCTACTTGGGATAAGTGTTTCAGCTATAAATCAATATACAAAGGGAGAGGAATTTACCTCATATCGCTCTTTCATCAAGTTCACCAAACCGGCTTCATAATCCCGGTTTGAGTGCAGACGGTTCAGGAAGCCACAATGAAGCTCATCAGCGTTAAGATGAGCATAGCTTAATAAGTCGCTGCTCCATTTACCTTTATCCCGGGCAGCTTGCTCTTCTTTGGCACTGTGCTGAGCTAAAATGACGGGATGGCCAGGAGAGCTGTGACCTATTCCAGTAATAATAACATCATCACCTTGGCCTTCAGGATTTTTGGTTGATGATGCTGGAATTTCAGTGTCTTTCACCGGACTAGCCCGGTTTGGTTCTGCCGGTTCAGTATCGGGTGCGGCAGGCTCAACATCTGTTGGGTCATCAGTATGTTGGCCTTCAAGGGGTGGATCATCAAAAGTAGCTTCAGGATGGGGGCCTTCCGGTTCACCAGTCTATTCTGGTTCACCTCTTGGTTCTTCTTGTTCGGCGATAGGGTCTTCTGGCAGATTGGTGACCCGAGCTTTCTTGCTGGGTCTGGCTTTAGCCCTGTAAACAAAATAAAATAGGATTAACATCCTATTCAAAGGATTTATGGTGCATTGAAAGGAAAGGTTTTAACAACTCACCCGGCCTCAGTTTTCAAAGGGGGGAGTTGAGTTGTTGTCGATTCACCAGAAGATGAAGGAGGTGTCACCTGATAATTTGAATCAGACGGATTAAGAGGCTGTGTGAAATAACCTGCCTTGGGGTAAGAATGGTCAGAAGTAGGAGAGACCTCGGACTGGCGCTTCCGAACCGGAGTATCAGGTAAATCGCTTGAAGTCACCTGTTGGCCACTGTGCCGGGTTGTCCGGCGAGCTTCATGCTGCTGAGTCTTCAAAATAAATGTTGGATCCAAGTGAGCAAGGGGATGAGAAAAGCTTACTTTCTGGACTGCTTGGCGAGTTTTTTGTGTTGGCATAGAGTCTGAACCGGAGGAAACGGTAATTACCTCTACGTCATCAGCTTGACTAGCTTCTGCGTCCTCCTGAGGAAGATCATTGTTAATGAGATGCATGAAAAGAGAGCCAAGTGAGTCAAGTTCTACCTCAACTTCTGGATCATCAGTATCATCATCAAGCTCCATATTAATCCGGTCAGCCGTTTTCCATTTTGACGTCCGTTTTACGGCTTTGGTCTTTGGGCGAGATGGCTTGACCGCTTCGTCTCCAGTCGGCTTTGCCGCTTTCTCTATGGTTTTCCGTTTCCAGAAGGGGTCATCACCCTACATATAAAGAAGAAGGGTTACATGTTGCATTCAGGATCTTCTTTACACCTTCAGTGACTTCTTCCTCAGATAATTGGATGTTGCAATGGCGTTGAGGGTCATCAACCTCACCGGTATATTCACACATTAAACCGGGACGCCGGCTTAGCGGCAAGATACTCCAGGATATCCAACAACGCACAAAATCCACGCCTGTTAAACCGTTTTCCATAAAGGCCCAGAGTTTGGCGAGTCTTTTAGACAGGAACTCGAGAGCCAGACAACGCGGTTTCGCTCCCTAGCCTTTGAAACCCTAGCAATACCAATCACAACTAGACGTAGGCTTTTACCTTCCTTGAAGGGCCCGAACTAGTATAGAATTCCCCATGTCCCCTTGTCTGGTTTAACCCCTTAAAGCTAACCCGTAGCGATGGCTCCACGACTAAGTCCTTTCACAAGGACATCTGCCGTGACAAACCCACGACAACCCCCTTGTGGGAAGGATCTATCTATATCATCAAGCCCTCATCTCCTTCATAGGATTTGGGATGAACACTACCATCTATCTTGTTTCCATTTGATTGTTCATTTACCTTGTCGATCTTGTGTGTTTGTTGGTCTACTGGATGTGTGATTGGACTTGTTCTTGAGTGTTCCTCTTGTTTTCTCTCTTGTGTTCATCTTGTTCTTGGGGATTCCCCCTCCAATTCATGAAAGATCTCCACTTAGGGTTCCACCCTACAACAAAGAGCCTAAGCTTGGGGATGCCCAAGGCACCCCAAGGTAAAATTCAAGGACAACCAAACTCCTAAGCTTGGGAATGCCCCGGAAGGCATCCCCTCTTTCGTCTTCATCTATCGGTAACTTTACTTGAGGCTATGTTTTTATTCACCACATGATATGTGTTTTTCTTGGAGCGTCTTGTATGATTTGAGTCTTTGCTTTTTAGTTTACCACAATCATCCTTGCTGTACACACCTTTTGGGAGAGACACACAAGAATCAGAATTTATTAGAATACTCTATGTGCTTCACTTATATCTTTTAAGCTAGATAATTTTGCTCTAGTGCTTCACTTATATCTTTTTAGAGCACGGTGGTGGTTTTATTTTATAGAAATTATTGATCTCTCATGCTTCACTTACATTATTTTGAGAGTCTTTTAGAATAGCATGGTAATTTGCTTTGGTTATAAAATTAGTCCTAATATGATGGGCATCCAAGATGGGTATAATAAAAACTTTCATATAGAGTGCATTAAAAATTATGAGAAGTTTGATACTTGATAATTGTTTTGAGATATAAAGATGGTGATATTAGAGTCGTACTACTTGAGTAATTGTGAAATTGAGAAATACTTGTGTTGAGGTTTGCAAGTCCCGTAGCATGCACGTATTGTAACCGTTGTGTGACAAATTTGAAGCATGAGGTGTTCTTTGATTGCCTTCCTTATGAGTGGCGGTCAGGGACGAGCAATGGTCTTTTCCTACCAATCTACCCCCCTAGGAGCATGTGCGTAGTGCTTGGTTTTGATGACCTGTAGATTTTTGCAATAAGTATATGAGTTCTTTATGACTAATGTTGAGTCCATGGATTATACGCACTCTCACCCTTCCACCATTGCTAGCCTCTCTTGTGCCGCGCAACTTTTGCCGGTACCATAAACCCATCATTTACCTTCCTCAAAACAGCCAACATACCTACCTATTATGGCATTTCCATAGCCATTTCGAGATATATTGCCATGCAACTTTCCACCGTTCCGTTTATTATGACGCGCTTCATCATAGTCATATTGCTTTGCATGATCATGTAGTTGACCTCGTATTTGTGGCATGGCCACCATTCATAATTTTATATACATGTCACTCTTCATTCATTGCACATCCCGGTACACTGCCGGAGGCATTCACATAGAGTCATATTTTGTTCTAAGTATCGAGTTGTAATTCTTGAGTTGTAAGTAACTAAAAGTGTGATGATATTCATTATTAGAGTATTGTCCCATGTGAGGAAAGGTTGATGGAGACTATGATTCCCCCACAAGTCGGGATGAATATCCGGATGAGAAAAAAGAGGCCATAAGAAAGGCCCAATGTTGGGGACGTAACTATTGGGTTAACCCGCCCAGGAGGGGCCGGGTTAAGCCACGGCGGTCTATCAAGACAAAGCCCATAAAGGCGCTGAAGATGGCGTTTCACTATGAAGACTCGTTAAAAGGCCCAAGGCCCAGAGGCGGCTTAACGCCCATAAGTGTAAACCGCTGTATATGTATGACTTGTTTTCTAAGGCATGTGTATTGGGTCACCGAGCCGGAAACGTTATATGAACTGGCCGGGACTCTATAGAGCCAGTGGGCGTAACCTGTGTATATAAAGGGACAACCCAGCAGTGCTTTAGGGCAAGAGACAACAGATCGAAAGCTAGGTCAAGCGTATTCGCTCCCTGGTAATCGAGACATAAGCAATACCACCTCAACTGGAGTAGGCCTTTACCTTCACCGCAAGGGGCCGAACCAGTATAAACTCCTGTGTCCGCTGTCCCGTTTAACCCCTTTAAGCTAACCTAGTGCAATGGCTCCACGACCAAGTCCTTACACTAGGACATCTGCCATGACAATTCCACGATAGTTGGCGCCCACCGTGGGGTCAACGCACAGTGGTTTTGAGTTCTTGAAGGGCAACTTCGAAGGGATCAAGGGATACGATGTGGCCGGATGACCAAGAGTCGTCGCGGCAAGCTCTACATTGATGATGCAGGCTGGGGCCCCGAGGCCGGCTCAATTGAGTATGGGTATCGGGTCCCCTTCGGCGGAATCCACGTTTTCATCGGCAAGATCGGCGAACCGGGCCCTGAGCCGGACATCTGCACCGACATCATTGAGACGGCTCTGTGTGCGAGACCCGCCCGAGTTCAGCTCGCCGTGAAACATGCCTTCGTGGGATTCATCCATGGAGCATAATTTGAGGAAGGATCCGTGTCTGGCAGTGAGACGGAGATCTACTCTGATGGTGAGTCGTCCACGGGCGAGACTACTTCGTTGTATCAACTACAGGACGGCGGGCTTGGGGGCTGTTCCGATGGCGACAGTATTCCGGACCCCTATGAGCCGTCGAACCGGGTCACGATTTTCATGTCTGGTACGCAGCCAGTATAGAATTCTTCAACTGCGGCAGCAATGGTTTCCGGGTCAGCAGCGGCGACGGTGGCCGGGGCAGGAGGCCCCGTGCGCCCGCTGGCTCAGGTCCTGTTCGATTTACTGGACGCCTTGACAGCATTGTTGACAACAAAGGTTAACCCAGCAAATCAAACTCAGTGTAACGTGGAAGTTGCGAAGCTATGAGATGAGATAGCTCAAGCTAAGGAGGATCTGGCAGCGGAGGACGCGAGGATGAATGCGGAAAGAACAGCCTAGGCTCAAGCGCAAAGAATCTAGGCCGATTCCTTCTGGCTCTCGTTGGATCAGAACGCGTCTAATGAAGTTTTGAGGAGAAGGCACCAAAGTCGTCGGCCTCCGGTCTACAAGGCAAGAAATCTCTTTAACTCACCTGGTGCAGGGACCAGTGACCCGCCAGGGGTAAACCGGGTAGTAACTGTGACAGGGAGTGGAGCGCCGGCTCAACCACACACAACAGGTCTACCTCGTCAGAATAATATGCCACAACATGTGCCTACACCATTGGGTCATTACTCTAACCCTTTGGATAACATGATTGCTGCGGCAGCGCGATTGGTGGCTCTCCCAGTTGAAGGCGAGTCTCCAACTACGGTTGAAACACGGAGGGCTAGAGAGCTTCTTCATACATCATTGGTGCAGAAGGAAGCTTATTCTTACAGTCGTGAGAGGGTCCATTCAACCCCTCGCCTAAGCCGGAGTTATAGCAGACACATGGACTCCCCGGTGGTGTCAAGCAGCGAGCAGCATCGTAACCCGCCTCGTGGACATGACCCGCCCCATAATACTCAGGCCCTGATGGATCAGGATAGAGTACATCGTGATGCTGAGCTAGCGGCTCAGAACGCGACTCGTCAACCGTCTCCGGTTCATCCGGTAACTTCGGTGGAGTTAGGCGTGACGTCCAGATCCTTGGGAGTACCATGTTTGGTACCGGATTTACGTAACGTGCATCTACCCAAGGATTTCAAGGGTCCTCGTAAAGTGCCCAACTACACAGCTGACTTACCCCCTGAAACATGGGTTGAAAGTTATGAGATGGCGATGGAGTTGTTGGACGTCGATTGAGGGAGTCCTGGATTAGGGGGTATCCGGACAGCCGAATTATATCCTTTGGCCAGACTGTTGGACTATGAAGATACAAGATTGAAGACTTCGTCTCGTGTCCGGATGGGACTCTACTTGGCGTGGAAGCCAAGCTAGGCAATACGGATATGCATATCTCCTCATTTGTAACTGACCTTGTGTAACCCTAGCCTCCTCCGGTGTCTATATAAACCGAAGGGTTTTAGTCCGTAGGACAACAGACAATCAGACCATAGGCTAGCTTTTAGGGTTTAGCCTCTCTGACCTCTTGGTAGATCAACTCTTGTACTACTCATATTATCAAGAATAATCAAGCAGGACGTAGGGTTTTACCTCCATCAAGAGGGCCCGAACCTGGGTAAAACATCATCTCCCCTACCTCCTGTTACCATCCACCTTAGACGCACAGTTCGGGACTCCCTATCCGAGATCCGCCGGTTTTGACACCGACATTGGTGCTTTCATCGAGAGTTCCTCTATGTCGTCGCCGTTAGGCTTGATGATTCCTACGATCATCGATAGCGATGCAGTCCAGGGTGAGACTTTTCTCCCCGTACAGATCTTTGTGTTCGGCGGCTTCACACTACGGGCTGACTCACTTGGCCATCTGGAGAAGATCGAAAGTTACGCCCCTAGCCACTAGGTCAGGTTTGGAAGCTTAAACTACACAGCCGATATCCACGGAGACTTGATCTTTGACGGATTCGAGCCCCTGCCTTGTGCGCCATGCGGTCACGATGAGTACGATTTAGCTCTACCATCGGAACGTATTCAGGAGATCGCACGGACAATCGCTCCAACCCTCAATTCGGAGCCAGTTTTGCTATCCGTGGACGGGTGGATAGACCTTGTCACAAAGGCCGTATCCCCTACGGTGATCGAGCCGAATATCGACCTTACCCTTCACGAGAGCCGTGTTGCCAAACTACCGGATTCTTCTCCGGCCACGGACTCCGAACCTCCTGCGCCCGTTCCTATCAAATCCGATTGGGCGCCGATCATGGAGTTTACCTCCGCCGATATTTTCCAGCACTCGCCCTTCGGCGACATACTGAACTCATTAAGGTCTCTCTCCTTGTCAGAAGGATCCTGGCCGAACTACGTCCGGCAGGATTGGGATACGGATGACGAAGAAATTAGCCGCCCACCCACCACCCACTTAATAGCCACTGTCGATGACTTAACCGACATGCTCGACTTCGACTCCGAAGACATCGACGGTATGGACGACGATGCGGGAGTCGAAGAGGAATCACTGCCCACAGGGCACTGGACAGCCACCTCATCATACGATATATACATGGTGGACACACCCAAAGAAGGCAATGGTGACGAGACAACGAAGGATGACCCCTCCAAGAAGCAACACAAGCGCCGGCGTCAGCGGCGCCGCTCTAAGTCCCGCCAAGGCAAAAGTGGTGATACCAACACCAGAGATAATAGCACTCCGGACAGTGCCGAAGACAACAACAATCCCCTCCAGCAAGATTTAGAGCAGGAGGATGGAGGAGCCAGCCCTCCCGAGAGAGCGGCAGATGGAGAGGCGGAAGATGATAATTACATGCCTCCCTCCGAAGATGAGGCAAGCCGCGACGATGATGAATTCGTCGTGCCAGAGGATCCCGTGAAACAAGAGCGCTCCAAGCGCCGGCTTATAGCCACGGCAAATAGCCTTAAGAAAAAGCAGTAGCAGCTTCAAGCTGATCAAAATTTGCTAGCTAACAGATGGACTAAAGTCCTGGCGGCCGAGGAATATAAACTCGAACGCTCCTCGAAGAGTTACCCAAAGTGCAGGTTGCTACCCCGACTAGAGGAGGAAGCACCGAAACCTACATCCCCGGCGTATGACGCGGCTGATCGGCCACCACGTGGCTGCGACAGAGAGACATTCCATCCAAAAGCTCAGCCCGCACCCCAACGTCATTCAAATAAAAAGGCAGGGGGAAATACGCCAGACCTGCGAGACGTATTGGAGGACAAAGCAGAACATGCAAGATCAATCTACGGATCACGAGGGCACGTGTAATGCCCTCGATGCGGCTATATCTCCCACGTGTCGAAGCACGAATTAGAGGCATAACCGCATTGAAAGCAATGTCGCAAGTGAGGTAATCTTCACACAACCCATGTAATACATAAGGGAAAAAGATACATAGTTGGCTTACAATCGCCACTTCACACAATTACATGAATAAAGCATTACAACATCCAAATACAATCAAGGTCCGACTACGGAACCAAAATAAAAGAAGACTACCCCAAAAGCGACAAGGTCCCCGATCGACCCCAACTGGGCTCCACTACTGATCGGAACAACACAAAGGACAAGATCTTCATCGAGCTCCTCCTTGAGCTTGGTTGCGTCACCTGCTTGGTAACATCAGCACCTGCAAACTGGTTTTGGAAGTATCTATGAGTCACGGGGACTCAGCAATCTCACACTCTCGCGATCAAGACTATTTAAGCTTATGGGTAAGGGTAAAAGGTATGAGGTGGAGCTGCAGCAAGCGACTAGCATATATGGTGGCTAACATACGCAAATGAGAGCGAGAAGAGAAGGCAAAAGCACGCTCGAACAACTATGATCAAGAAGTGATCCAAGAACAACCTACGTCAAACATAACTCCAACACCGTGTTCACTTCCCGGACTCCGCCGAGAAGAGACCATCATGGTTACACACGCGGTTGATGTATTTTAATTAAGGTCAACTTCAGGTTTTCTACAACCAGACGTTAACAAATTCCCATCTGCCCATAACCGCGGGCACGGCTTTCGAAAGTTCAGTCCCTGCAGGGGTGTCCCAACTTAGCCCATCACAAGCTCTCACGGTCAACGAAGGATATTCCTTCTAGCGGGAAGACCCGATCAGACTCGGAATCCCGGTTACAAGACATTTCGACAATGGTAAAACAAGACCAGCAAAGCCGCCCGATGCGCCAACAAATCCCGATAGGAGCTGCACATATCTCGTTCTCAGGGCACACCGGATAGGTCAAGCTATGAGTAAAAACCAACCCTCGAGTTGCCCCGAGGTGGCCTCGCGGGCTGCCCGTTTCGGACCAACACTCAGAGGAGCACTGGCCCGGGGGGGTTTAAAATAAAGATGACCCTCGGGCTCGAGAAAACCCAAGGGAAGGTTATAGGTTGTTAGTGCAAATGGTAAAACCAAGGTTGGGCCTTGCTGGAGGAGTTTTATTCAAGGCGAACTGTCAAGGGGTTCCCATTATTACCCAACCGCGTAAGGAACGCAAAATCCGGGAACATAACACCGATATGACGGAAACTAGGGCGGCAAGAGTGGAACAAAACACCAGGCATAAGGCCGAGCCTTCCACCCTTTACCAAGTATATAGATGCATTAATTAAATAAGATATTTGTGATATCCCAACAAGTAAACATGTTCCAACAAGGAACAACATCTCCATGTTCCAACAAGGAACAAACTTCAATCTTCACCTGCAACTAACAACGCTATAAGAGGGGCTGAGCAAAGCGGTAACATAGCCAAACAACGGTTTGCTAGGACAAGGTGGGTTAGAGGCTTGGTTCAACAACATAGGAGGCATGATAAGCAAGTGGTAGGTATCGCAGCATAGGCATAGCAAAAGAGTGAGCATCTAGCAAGCAAAGATAGAAATGATTTCGAGGGTATGATCATCTTGCCTGAAATCCCACAAGGAAGAAGAACGAGTCCATGAAGATGACAAACGGACATAGATGAACGGATCCTCACAACTCCGGAACGAAACCGAAGATAACGCGAGAAGTAACCTGGAAAGAAGCAAACAACATAGTAAACAACCATCACCTAATCATGGCATGATGCACAACAAGAATGATGCATGTCCGGTTTCAAGAGGGCATGGCATGGCAAAGTGCAACAAACAACACTACAAATTAAGTGGAGCTCAATATGCAACGAGTTGCATATTAACAGAACACCACATGCCTTATTTAGTTCTCTCTCGTTTATGTACCCAACAATATTAAATGTTGTTAGCATGGCAAGAGGTGAAGCATGACAAAACTATACTATCTAAACAAATTAAATGGGGCCGGATATAACAAACAACAAATCCGGTAAATCCCCATATGCATATATTAGGTTTGGTACTGTTCTGCCCTAAACATAATTTTAGAGTTGTTAAACATGCAAAGTAAATCCATCATGATAATCTAGGCAAAATTCTACCCCATTTACATATAAAGGTTATTAAGTTCGGAGCTACGGTTAAATAGTTATGAATTAAACCATTTAAGCATGACATAGGAGCAAATTTAAACAAACAGCATTTTAAACATTTTGAACATGGATGAAAGTTGGACATTATGAATCTAAACAAAATTCTAAGCAAGTTTCATATATAAAACATTTTAATCCGATGCACTGTTGTGAAGTTATTAAATGCATGAAGAACAGGGACTTTTCTGTAAAACAGTCATCTCTGGAATAATCGACAAATTCGCAGCGCACAGAAAAAAACAGCTACGGGCTGAATCTGAGAAGAACTGGGCTGCTCACCGCAGGCCTTAGCAGGCCGGCTGGCCTAGCGGATCTGGTGCGGCTGCTAGGTCTGCGCGGATGGGCCAAGGGTAGGTTGGGCCTTGGTCAACGCGACCACGAAGCAGGGGAGGCAGGGGATCGAACCACTGTTTAGCTCGAGCCTGAGCAGGGCAATGGTGGCGGCGGTGGCTTGGCAAGGCGGGTCGCCGGGGGGTCGAGGAGGCAAGGAGGAGGCTGAGGCCGAGCTCCAGTGGCCGGATCTGGAGCTGACTCTCCGTTCCTGGCGTCAGCGGCGAACTCCGGCGGCACCATGGCATCCTGCAGAACGGGAGGGCACTGGTAGAAAAAGGGCCTATAGTCCCGGTTCGTAAGGGCCTTTAGTCCCGGTTCCTGAACCGGGACTAAAGTGTCGGTACTAATGCCCCGACCCTTTAGTCCCGGTTCAATCCAGAACCGGGACTGATGGGCCTTCACGTGGCCTGTGCGCGGAGCCCAGGCAGGAGACCCTTTGGTCCCGGTTGGTGGCACCAACCGGGACCAATAGGCATCCACGCGTCAGCATTTCTGTGGCTGGGGTTTTTGTTTTTTTTGAAAGGGGGGGGTTGGGGGTTTTGGGGGGTTAATTTAGGTGTTTCATATATTGTGTTAGCTAGCTATAATTAATAGAGAGAAGTGTCCTCTCTTATGTCCGTGCTTGGTCGACGCTACGTACTATACATACGTATAGAGAGGACTAGACACGCTAGTTAGCTAGTAAGCAAACGAAGGAAACAGAAGATCGTCATGAACATATATGCATACAGAGAGAAGTGATATCGACCACCTCTCCTTTTCCGAGAGATTGGTCGAACAACAAGTTCTCGTATATCTATCCGACACTACCGGCTACATATATACAATAATTATCTCTTACCAATATAATCATACAGACTCATGGTCCACATAGTATTCTTCGTCTTCAGCGATCACTTGGTCAAGAAAGAATGCCGCCAATTCCTCTTGAATTGCTTGCATGCGAGCTGGTGCTAGGAGTTCATCCCGCTTCCGAAACATCTAATTTGAAGAAGGGGGTCAATACATATATATATGAATGAATGAAACTCAATACAAATGATGGTAATAAAATAAAATTGTGAATGTTGTTATTTACGTACTTCATATTGTTCGTCAGAGTACCCGCCCCGCTCACAGGTCGTGTGCCGGATGGACTCGCAGACGTATTATCCACAGAAATCATTCCCTTTTTCCTGCCACAACCACTTTACAAGAAATAGAGGTCAATCAAACTGATAAGCAAGAATGCTAAATGGTATTGATGAAACTAGCGCTTGAATCACTAGGAGATGCGCGGAACATGCTACTATAGTACTTACTTTTGGGTGTCTAAATTCCAGCTCCTTCGGCAATCCCGGAACTTTTCTGGTGAATTTTCTCCAAACCCTGTCGGACAAAGAAAACAATTACTTGATATCAGGAAATGAACAAAGTTGCTGATATGGTGGATAATGATCGATTCAACTTACTTCTTGAGGATTTCAGTCATGTCCGCATACTCCTGGGGATCTTTTCGTTTAGAGTCCAAGACGGTTACTACTCCCTGCTCAAGCCTAATCTCTAGGAGAATATAGTGGAAACTGCACACGCATGCATAACTCATCAATTACATTACTATAACCTGGACTAATATATAAGGGAAACCAAATATGCACAAGACAGTAACACTCACTTGAAGTTGTAAGGAAAGAGTATTATATCTTTGTTTTCATTTTTTTTGAATGATCGTAGCAAGTTGGCCTCGGTATCTCCGGGACGATGTTGAACCTCAGTTGCATCTATGAGATATGTGTTAATGAACCCAATATCACCGATTTTTCTTTTCTTCAATTCGGCGATCTTCATTCTGCATAATATAGTGAGGATAATTATAAATACATGCAATGAAAGAGATGAGCTATGTAGAGAGACTTAATGACAGAAGTAGTAGTACTTACAGACAGTAGCAGGTGATCGTTGTTTTATCGAGGGCCAATTGATTGAAAAAGTGATAGAACTCCTCAAATGGAATAGGCAACAGTTCAATTCCAACGAGGTCATGCTCCGGTTTAACTCTCGCATACAAAGTACTCCTCCCCCCCAGACTCTCTGCAGATTTTCAAGTACCAATCATGTAATCTTCGCATCATCGTTGTTAAAGATTTTTCATCTTTGACGAGAGGCTTCCCGTACTCGTATCTGTGTATCTGCACCTCCATGGTATCATAATGTACATCGTCAGGCAGGTAATCGTCAACATTGCCATAACCGGGCACCATCCTCGGATCGACAATGTCGCTAGGCACCTTGAGGGGGGGGGCACGATTGCTTCGCTTGTTCGCCGAGCTGGGCAATTTGTTTCCCAGCTGCTCGTCATTCTTTCAGCCTTTGATCACTGACTGTACTTCCCAACCGCTCCGCTTCGGCCCATGTCTTTGCAATAATGCGCTCATAGTTGCCTTTCGGCAGAGACTTGGGTGGTTTTGCCAGGGCAGCCAGAGTGTGCTTCACTTTCACCGGATCTACCTTCTCCTCCGGAGGTGGATGTCTCTTTGCTCTCAACCCTTGAAACCAGTCATCCACTTTGGTTCGCGTGATCTCGGTGTTCTCCTCCGGGGTCCTCTCATATGGTAACTTCTCTGGAGTCTTCAGAGAAGGACCGAATCTGTATGTCCTCCCGCCTCTGGTTGTACTGCTAGACACCGACCGAGCAGACGGAGCGGTTGTCTTCTTTACTTGCTTACGAGGCGGAGGAGAAGGACTACGACGCGCCGGAGCAGCTGGAGCGGCGGCAGGTCTCTTCCGCCCTTGCTGACGAGGCGGAGAAGGAGGAGGCTAGCTGCTCGGGCGCGTCGGCGCAGGCGGAGAAGGAGGCGGAGTGCCGCCACGCGCCGGAGAAGGAGCCGGCCGAGGGCCCTGATCGTCACTCACCGGAGGAGGCGGCGGTGGAGGAGGTGGAGTGCCCTGACTCGCCAGAGGAGGAGGAGGAGGAGGCAGAGGCGTCCAGTTCGGAAGGTTGATGAGCTCCTTCCGCCATAGGCATGGAGTCTTCAGAGCAGACCCCAGCCGAGTCTCCCCTTCACCGGTAGGGTGGTCAAGCTGGAGGTCCTCAAATCCCTCTGTTATTTCATCCACCATCACCCTAGCATATCCTTCTGGAATCGGGCGGCAGCGAAAAGTTGCGCCGGGTTCAGTAGGATAAACAGAGCCAACAGCCGCCTTGACCTTCAAATTCATCCATTGCATCATAAGGTGGCAATTTTGAGACTCCGTGATAGCATCCACGGGATAGCTGGCAGGAGCCATCAAGGCATGCTCCGGCTGAAGCAGCTTGGTGGAAGCCACGCTGCTTCTGCGCTGAGATGGCGGGGTAGCTTTGGGGGAGGCTTCGGCAGTACATTTGCTGCGATTTGCTTCTCGTTCCTCTATCGCGTCTACCCTTGCTTGCAGCGCCTGCATTTGGGTCTGCTGCACTTTTTTCCTCCTCTCATGGGATTTGTAACCGCCTGCATTCGGAAACCCAACCTTCCACGGAATGGAGCCTGGCGTGCCTCGTGTCCGTCCAGGGTGCTCAGGATTCCCGAGGGCCATTGTGAGCTCGTCGTTCTCTCTGTCTGGAAAGAACTTCCCTTGCTGCACTGCTTCGATATACTGCTTAAGCTTCCTGACTGGTATGTCCATTTGATCGTTCGTCCAAATGCACTTCCCTGTTACAGGGTCCAAGGTTCCGCCAGCCCCGAAGAACCAAGTCCGGCAACGGTCTGGCCAGCTAATTGTCTCTGGTTCGATCCCTTTATCAACCAGATCATTCTCAGTCTTGGCCCACTTAGACCGGGCTACGAGGTAGCCACATGACCCCGTGCAATGGTGAAGCATCTTCTTCGTAGCATTTTGCTTGTTTGTCGCCGACATCTTCTTACTCTTTTCCGATGTCTTGTGGGCCATAAATGCGGGCCAGTGATCTCTGATCTTCTCATATCTGCCCTTGAATTCTGGTGTCTCATTATTTTTGACAAACTTATTCAGCTCTTTCTTCCACCTCCTGAATAGTTCTGCCATCCTCTTAAGAGCAAAAGACTTGATTAATTGCTCTTTAACTGGGTTCTCTGGATTATCCTCTAGCGGTAGGGTGAAATTTGACTTCAGCTCAGTCCAAAGATCATTTTTCTGCATATCATTGACATAAGACACCTTAGGGTCTTCTGTAGCCGGCTTAAACCATTGCCGGATGCTTATCGGGATCTTGTCCCTAACTAGAACCCCGCACTGAGCAACAAATGCGCTCTTTGTCCGGAGGGGTTCAATCGGTTGGCCGTCGGGCGCGATTGCTATGATCTCAAACTTTTCATCCGAGCTCAACTTTTTCTTCGGGCCTTGTCTCTTTACCGAAGTTGTGCTCGATCCGGAGGGCTAGAAAAAAGAACAAAGAGTTAATTAATATGTGTACATACCAAAACAATGAATGCATCAATCAGCTAGTCAGCATAGGCTTAACTAATATATATACCTGGCCGGACTCGGTACGGTCACCGGAGCCGTCATCACGGTCTCCTTCTTGCACCGGCATTGGGTCACCGGAGCCGTCCTCATGTTCTTCTTCTTGCACTGGCATTAGGTCACCGTAGCCAGCTTGTTCGCCCTCTCCTTCCAGACCATCGGTGTCATTGAGAAACAACGAGACGGCATCACTTCCTTCTGCGATTATGTCCCTCAACAACGCTTCTTTTGCTTCGTCTAGGGCGGTGTCCATAGTTTCTACAAATATTTACAACATGGCAATTATTATTCAAACATGACAGATGGATATATTAGTGCCAAACGTAGAACTAGCTACCAAATCATAGTAAGGAATCATATATATTAATTAGTGGCCTCGACCCCCCCCCCCACGTGTTGAAGCTATCGGGAGGGGGTATATATCGACAACGACGACACTACATCTATATGTCCCTCGACGACCCTCGTCCCCGATAAAAAAAGAGGAAGAAGAAGAAAAAAAAAGAGGAGAAGAAAGAATAGAGGAGAAGAACTCCTCTATTCTTTCTTCTCCTCTTTTTTTTCTTCTTCCTCTTCTTTTTTATCCTGTTCTTCCTCTCATGTTCGAGAGGATCGTCGAGGGGTCGGAAGGTTGCCTAGTGTCAAAGGATTCAACAAAACCATGTCTTCATCATTAGGCGAAAGTAACATGTGCATGATGGTATGAAGCTCTCCATAGTTATTTTGGAACGGAGTCCCAGATAAGATAATTCGCTTTTTGGTACAAAGTTCAGCAACACCTTCCAAATATCGTTATTTGGAAGGCCTTTGCTGAAATTCATACAAAAAGGCAAATTACCCTATTCGGGACACCATTCCAAAATAACTTTGGAGGACTTCGTCATGCCCTGGTTACTTCCGGCTAATGATGAAGCCATGGCTTTCTTCAATACTTTGACACTAGGAAAGTAACAGGCACATGATGGTACGAAGTCTGCAAAGTTGTTTTGGAACGGAGTCCTAGATAGGATAATTCATTTTTTCGTACAAAGTTCAGCAAGAGCCATCCGAATATCCCTATTTGGAAGGCCTTTGCTGAAATTCATACAAAAAGGCAAATTATTCTATCCGGAACTCCGTTCCAAAACAACTTTGCACAACTTCGTACCATCATGCCCGGGTTACTTCCGTCTAATGATGAAGCCATGGATCTTTAATACTTTGACACTAGGCAACATCTCGACCCCTCGACGACCCTCGAACCCTCGGTGACCCTCGAACCTCTACCCTAGTTCCCGACCCCCGCCCCTCGAACCCTCGGTGACCCTCGAACCTCTACCCTAGTTCCCGACCCTCGCCCCTCGAACCCTCGGTGACCCTTGAACCTCTACCCTATAGTTTCCGACCCTCGCCCCTCGAACCCTTGGTGACCCCCCTCATGTCGAAGTTATCAGAGAGGGGGTATATCGACCCCCCACCCTCATGTAAGAAGAGGAAAAAAGATCGAAGAAGAAAATAGAGGAGAAGAAGAAAGGAATAAAGGAGAAGATCGAAGAAAAAAAAAGAAGTCTTCCTCTTCTTATTTTCCTTTTTCCACTCCTTCCTTTTCTTCTTCTTCTTCTTCTTCATTCTTCCTCTTTTCTTCCTTTTCCTTATTTTACTTTTTCCTCTACACTAACCTAAAATCAATATCTACTAATTAACAACCTAAATAAAAAAATGAATACATATATGAAAAAATATATCATATGAAAAAAACATTTTTGACATATTTAGCATATTCTAAATTTTCCTAACTCTTTTACAACCAAAAAAAATACTCCAACTTCATGACAGTACCCACAATCCGTTTCACCCAAAACCTTCTGATCCATATTTCAAAATTTTCAAATTTCATTCAAATGAAATTTGAATCGGATTCAAATAATTTGTTGAAAACCTATTCTAAACCTCTCCAAAAATTCTGAAATTTTGCCATCGCCTTTGTCTTGCATCAGTACCTCACCACATTTTTTTTAAATTCCAAAATAACCCAAAGCCATCTAGCATTTCATCAAACACGTTCTATATGGACAAAAAAATTCAGAAATTCCAAAAAATTCAGAAAAGTGGACAGCGCGTTGCTGCTGCTCCACTTCTCCTCTCCTCTACTTCTCCTCTCCTTCTGCTCTTCAATGCATCAGGGCCGGCGGCGACCATGGAGCAGGGGCAGAGCAAGGGGCGCTCGGGCTCAAGAGTGGCACTCAGAGGGGGGCTCACTTTGAGGGGGGCGGCAACGGCTGGAGTCCGGCGATGAGGACGGCGGGCTCGGGGCGGCACGCGGTGACGGGGATGGCAGCCTCGGGGCGACACGTGTCGTGGTTCT